>NW_003852494.1:6305291-6343651 GCF_000181295.1 Otolemur garnettii
AGAAGCTCTTTAGTTTGATCAGGTCCCAATAGTGTATTTTTGATGTTGCTTCAATTGCTCGGGGTGTCCTCTTCATAAAATGTTCGCCCAGGCCGATTAATGAAAAATTTTCTGCATGTACTAATTAAATCTTTATAATTACAAGGTTTTGTGTCATGTTAAAACTTTAACTAGCAGAAACAATGTAATTTACATGCATTTATTGCAGAGTCAAAGTTTCATGCCTGTCATTAGCTAAGCGCATCTGTTTTTCTGACAGGAGTGTCTAGGTTAGTGGCAGGTGCATGAAAGGAAAGATGCTTGGAGAGTAAACCAACCATGAGAACTGAGATTGGAATGGTTCTAATGACAAGATGCAGGCAGGCAAAGAAATGTGAGGAAAAAATGTATCTCTATCCTTTGAGTGTATGCTTTGGTTGCTTTTGAATTAAATTTGCTCAAATATTGCCTGATCAATAAATAGCTTTTTGGTATTTGACCAGATGGTAAGCAGTCTCTATGGTTTCACAAAGGAAGCCTGTCTTTTGTTTCAGAATAAGTCCATGTCCAGTCCCATCTCAGGATTTGGATTTTGCTGTTCTTCTGCCTGATGATTCTTCATGTAATTAAGTGTAAATGATGTAATTGACAGAACCTTCTTGCACTATTTCTGTAAAGAATACAAAATTATATTACCCATTTCTTTTTTTAAATTTCAAACTATTGTGGGGGTACACACATTTTGGTTACATAATTTGCTTTTGTATATTTTAAGTTAAGGTTATAAGGCTGAGTGTGGTGGCTCATGCCTGCAATCCTAGTACTCTGGGAGGCTAAGGCAGGTGGATTGCCTGAGCTCAAGATTTTGAGACCCATTTGAGCAGGAGCAAGACTCCTACCTCTAAAAAATAGCTGGGCCTTGTGGCAGGTGGCTGTAGTGCCATGTACAAGGTAGGCTGAAGCAAGAGAATCACTTGTGCCCAAGAGTATGAGGTTACTGTGAGCTGTGATGCCACAGCACTCAATCCCAGGGCCATTGAGTGAGACACTGTCTCAAAAATAAATAAATAAATAAACAAAAATAAATTCAGGTTATAAATGTCCCCTTTACCCAGAAAGTGCACTTATTTCTTACTTACATTTTTGCATTTTCTTGTTTTGGTTTTGGTAAAGCAATTTTAATTTAGTTATTATAAGGATAACTGTTTTCCAAACAATGAATCCTAGATAAGTTTTACTCCCACAGTCTTATACTTCCTGCTTCTCTTTGTACCTGTGGTATAAAAATGCCCATGTGATGTCCATTTGGTCCCCTCTTTCTACTGGGTAGGGATAATATGTGTAATGTCACATGGCAACTCACTGTTCAGTCTCCTGGGCTCTCTGTCCTTGGCTGGGAGGAGACAGTCTTGGTTCTCTCTGTGAGTAAGCCCAGAGGTCTAGACTTGCCAGGCAAAGTACAGTCATTCCTTGGTATATGCAGACAACAAAATTTATGTATGCTCAAGTCCTAGAGTGGGTCCTGTAGGACCTTCATGCATGCAAGGTCAGTCCTACACATATATGAACTCTGAATTCCACAAATATGGCATTTTTCATCCATGCTTATTTGAAAACAATCCACACATAAGTGGACCTTCACAGTTCAAATCCATATTGTTCAAGGGTCAACTGTATTAACAAGTTAATTTTACTTCTGATACAATCATCTTTATCAAATCTACATTTGGAGCCATGTAGAGTATTATGTACGTAATATATTATATATATATATATATATAGATATGCTTTTTAAAAATAAAATCCAAACTTAAAAAAATTTCAATTAGTTTCAAACATGGAGGATAGTCAAATGGGGGTAATTATTACCTTCTTATAAACAATAGAATGAAAATAAAGACTAAAGGACTAAAAAGCATCACTGGAGTGTAAGACCCATGGAATTGTCATTTCTTGCTGGAGATCAAGGCTTGTGACATAATCATCTTTCTGTTTAGATTATCTAGTATTTAATATATGAATCTCCATTTTTGGTACAGAAAATACATTGATTTGTAATGGACTTAGCTCTAAGTGAAAGGCCCATTATAATCCTTGTTCAAACTAGAGAGAATTCTATCTACCTCTCATCTCAAAGTCCAAATGTGAACAGCCTGGGGCTGAAGTTTCCAGGATGCAGCTCTTTTCAGCCATTGCTTAGCTGTGTGTGGCCTCTATTTCCAAGGTCACTTTATTGATGGTGACATCACTCACCTCTAAAGTATAGAATACAAGAAGGAGGCAGGGACAAGGTACACACGAGGGTCAATAACATGTGTGAGCTTTGTCATAGACGCTACCACATGAAACTTTGACGTATCCTATTGTCTAAAACTTGGTCACCAGTAGTTATAATGCAGTTTGGATATTATGGTTTTTTTTAAATGCTGATTCACATATAGTTGATATATAATTGTTTTGCTAAAATTAGAAGTTCTATTATTGTGGGAGAACCAATTCTGGTGATACTCTCAGTCTCCCCCAGAGGAAGTGTGGCTGCCTATAAGGGATAGAAGTCATCACGTGTTTCCACACACAGGTCAGTGGATTACAAGTCATTGTCTCACTGGGGGCAGTGCTGGTTCATTATGGGAAACTCCTGCCATCATAGAGACCATGGTTGCAGCACCATGTGCTGGGAGAGGATGAGGAGGACAGTCACTGTAAGCCATTATCTTGGAAGTTTAGTGGCAGGGCCCTTATCTGCCTTGAGCCTGATTCTCTGCCTCTGAAAATGGTGGGAAGGTAAATGAAAATGAGATTATAATGTTTGTGCTGCCTAAATGCAAGAGGTACAGTCAGCTCCCCTGAGGTAACATGCAGAATGTAGAGAGCATGCTTTCAAATGCAGACGGGTAGGCTTTTTATTTTCCTGCCACAATAGCCATTCCTTCTTCACTGTTCCACTGTTAGGATTCAATAAACTAATTAAGGCTGAGTGCACTGCCCTGCACAGATGGAGTACTCAGGGAACAAGAGTTAGTTTCTAAAAGGAAGTTAGATAGACTGTTCACCTCTACATTAAAAATTGCCTTGGGAAAATGACAGGACCATGTCTTCCTGATCAAAGAGACTATCTGATGGATCATGGGGGATTAAGGGCTACACTGAGAGAAACATTCAAAGTCTGTTGTGTTAACCTCTCCTTCTCTGAATTCTGGTTACTTCTTCGCAAGCTGGGCTGCCATGTCCCCTGCTCTTCTACCTCATGTTTACAAACATGATCGATGTTTTCTAATGAATTCATTGTATGCACCTTATGCCACACCATCTTCGGCAGAAACCATTAAGGATGAAAAAGTTGAGCTCCTTAGTTTTAAATGTGACATTCTGAAAACCCATTTTCATGTAAGAGTTAATCATGGAGATTATGATGAAACAGACTTTGTTTTTCTCTCACCTCCTTGTCAAATGCATGGTATCTGTTCCTCACATTTGCTGTTCTAAATGGTCATTAAAAAAATTATCTCACTCTCCATCATTTGATCACAAAATCTGTTCTAGTGACAGAGCATCAAGAAACCACAGTATTGAAGTGTAGATTCATGGCACTGAGCAAAACATAGCTGAGTTAGTATTCTCTGTTAAGGGGGCTACCATTCAACACAGAGTTCTGATATGGATGACATCAATAAATAACTTATAGTCACGGGTCACTTAATAACAGGGATATGCTCAGAGAGATGTTTCCTTAGCCTAGAGCATCACTGTGTAAACACTGGATGTACTTACCCAAAGTGGATGGTGTAGCTTACCACACACTGAGGGGATGTGGTGTGGCCTATTGCTCCCAGGATACATACCTGTACGGCATGTGGCTGTGATGAACACTGTAGATGAAGAGAACACAGTGGTATCTGTGTATCTAACATGCCTAAACATAGCAAATGTACAATAAAAATACAGTATTACAATCTTATGGGACCAAAATTTTATATGTGGTCTGTCATTGACCAAAAACATAGTTATGTCTTGAATGTATAAAAAATTACATCTATTACCTTGATTTTTTCTGTGCTATGGGTGATCCTTTCACTGCTGTGTTTAAATGTATATATATATGTATATAATATATACATATATAACATGTATATATATATACATATACATATGTAGTATCCATTTCAAAATGCAGCATTGTGAAGAAGAAATGAAATAATGTTAAACAGTAATTGGTGCACATAGTAATTTTTTAATCTATGACATACATTTTTTTTGAGAAACATTATATTTTAATAAAGTTTCCCAAATGCAAGTATGATAACGGGCAAGTTGAACCCTATGAAAGAGTTCGTAACTTTGAGGCATCTTTATTCAACAAAGTTTTCACTACTCCACATTGTGTCTTGGTGCAGTGCTTCTGTAGCATGGCCCAGAGAGTGGACCAGCTCCTAGCTGGGCACCTGGCTGGGGAGAACTTCAACACCCCTGGCACCTCAGAAGGAAGAACGTCCTGCTAACAGAGTAAATGGCGAAGCAAATTACCTCTCCCCCAGTGTTAGGTGGGAGAAATAATGGAATGAAGGCAGTCAGGTGAGGACCACGGCCAACCGGAACACCTGCCACCAAAAGCATGTGTGTGGTTGCCTTTACAAGCAGAAATAAATGACCAGTGTTTCCAAAACTTTGAATGATTTAATAAAATGCAGAAAAATGGATGTTTATGATATATCTCCAGAATTATACATTCCAGCAAATGATTAAAGAAATCTACTTAATAGCACACATGCCAAACAGCACATGCATGAACATGGGTTTATAAGACAGGGTCTAAAGGAATGAGGGCTGCCTTTTGTAACTTGTCCCTTTTAATTTGATCAGAATATTTCAAACTGAGTGAAATGTTGACTTGAACTTTCTGTCATTGCCCAAAAAGATGGAAGGGAAATTTTGGCAATGGTTAAAATAAAAGAAAAAAATTCATAACAAGTCTGAGTTTGTGTGTTATAGAAGGGTGAAAGTTTGCAGTGATTAAAAACAAACAAAGAAACAAACAAACAACAACAACAAAAAACACCTCAGTTACCCTGTGGTTTCCATTGGTACTTCCAGTTACAAACAATTAGCTTATCTACATTTCATTTTATTTTGGTCTGTAAAGAGATGATATACTGTATGATTCTATTAATACACCTTTCTAAAATGACAACATTATCGAGAAGGAGAACAGAGTGGTGGTTGCCAGGGATGGGGGTGGTGTTGGCCAGGAAAATGTGGCTAGTTTTCAAGGGGCCACATGACAGACCCTCATAGTGATGGAATTTCTTTGTATCTTCATTGTGGTGTTTGACAGACAAATATAAACACGCAATGAGAAGTACATAAAACTAAGAACACACACATTCCCCGAAATTATTAGCTGGGGAAATCTGCATACAGTTGTGACCTTCCCATGTTAAATTTCTGGTTGTGTACCATAGTTCTGCAAGCTGTTCCAAGTGAGAGAAGCTGAATGAAAGGTGCCTGGGAGTCTCTGCATTTTATTGCTTATAATTGCAATGTAATGCTACAATTATACCCAAATACAAAGTTAAATTTTTATAATATATGGCAGTATTTTTGACCCATAAACACTTCAGATCCGTTTAAATAAGGATCAAGAAGATTCATAAAAGATAAACCCCAGTGATAGGAGTGTGAGCCCAAGATCTCTCCTTATGATCTTCTTGAATTTACGCTACCACGGCCAGTTGGCTTTTCTAGTTCTGCTGGAATGAAGTCTAGTCTCTCTGGAACTTATTCTAATGTTTGTCATCTAGTCCTGAGGTTCTATTGTTTCACATCCTTTCATCTCTTGGTGAGGCTAAGCCTCCTTATCACCTCCTGAGCACCCCATATCTCTCTGAAGTAAGTATCTCAGTTGCAAACATTTAGCTATGTGTTCTTGTTTATTAACTGTGCTCCCTATTACAACATAAATTCCATGAATTTAAAAAAAAAAACCAAAAGCAACTTGCCTTCGTCTTTTAATTTTTAAAATGTAAAGTGTGTATTTCTTAGGATTACTTTCAAGATTTAATGAGAAAATTCATGTGAAATATTGGAAATAAAATAAGCACCCAAACCATTCAAGTCACTCTTATTTGGGATAATTTCCATTTGAAAGTGTTGAATGTCACCCCTTAGCTACCACTAAGTAGATTGGATGCCCTTAAAAATACTTAAAAAAAATATTAGTTTTACTCTTTTTTAAATGAAGCTATAAACCGTAGAGTTTCATTTTGGGCAGATCTATAATATTTTTTAAACCTCAGTCTGAGTTGTGTGTTTACAGCATCGTATTTGTGAGAAAAGACTGTTATCATTTTCAAGTTTACTATGTTACCACCATAGTAATCCTTTTCAAAGGTTGAGCAATAGATGAGGCCTTCATCATACCTGCAGGTCTGTTGGATGGGTGAACAGGACTGGGAGTTATTGAGAGTTAAGGGTCTTTAGTGTGCAAGCAAACAATGTCATTTATGGCTAGATAATAAAGAAAACACAGTGTAAACAGGTTGAAGCCTTTCTCCTCTGTGTTCCTGCCTCTCCAAGCTTCTCCTACACACATGTGTGCATGCTTGTGTACATATGTATACATGTATTTGCATACACAAACACACACAAGACTTGTCACCTGACCTGTAGACAATATGCCAAGTTTCACAGAGACCAACTGGAATGAAGACCTAGGGGAAGATACTTTGAAGTGAATGTTCAAAGGCAGAGCTAATACTGAGGATGAGGTCATGAGTTAAAGTGGATAAACAAAAGCATTTCCTTTCTAGAGGCTTTGAACCTGCAGAAGAGAATAGCAAAGAGAATGCTTTAAGCACTGCATTGGACAGTGCAGTGATTTAAGCTGTGGGAAGGAAGAGCTTTTCCATGACCCCTGTTTAAATATGGGTTGATTAGTTTTCCAACCATAATGCCCAAGCCCTGGTGGTCATAGGGCTGCCTACAAGAACACATAGGAGGCAAGCTAATTAAATTTGCACGAATGTTTTAGCAAAACAAATTGAGAAAACCACAGTATTTGACTAGTTTGCAATGTTTTCTATAAAACTCTCAAGATAAATGTCCCATTTTCCTTTTTTTTTTTTTTTTGATCTCACCAACTGTGAAACCATGAATTCTGAATCACCCAGGAAGGGTCTGGAGACTTAGTATCTGAATAATATATTTTCACTTTTAGCTAAAGGAATTAAGCCAGTTCTTTTAGCCTCATTACTCCTGTCTCCAAATCCCAGATGCATCATATTGCCTCTTTGTTCTGGAAAGACTCTAAGTTACAAAGAAAGTGAAATCAGAGCCTCCTAAAATTTACCATTGGGAAGTGGAAGCAGAATATGATGATATTAGTAACACGACATGCTCTTGAAGCTACTTATAAAATTTCAGTTCTCTCTTTCTCAGAACAGTTCACTTACCATGAGAAGCAGTCATAGTCAGAGACTCTGAATTTCAAGAGCCTTTTAAGTGGAAGGTCAAATACTGCAGAAACAGGGTGTGCTAACTTGATTGTCCCTGAATTACTCTCATTGCCCTCTTGGGATCATTCAAGACTTTGTCTGGGTACAGATATTTCGAATATGACACCAATGGTATTTTGGATATGACATCATGATGTAAAATTGCATACAATTTTCTGTATTCTATAATGTTTCAAATAGTCACTTAGAAAATTAAGATTAAAAATTCAAATTTAAGTCAGAACATTTTATCAAATATTATTTATTTCTGATTGTTCATAAACTGACAATATTTTGATATTTTATAAAGATTATTTATGAATACCCCTTATTAATAATTTCAGAAGTTACATGCCAAATTTTAATAGTTTTGTTATTCCACAGAGAGTTGTTTATTTTGGATTCTTTGATAGCCCAGGACAAGGAGGAAAAGTGGAAGCTAGTGCCAGGAAATAGAGACCCAACTCAAGAACTGGGATTCAGGTCTAAGTCTCCCTCTCTAAGGACAGCTACACTGATAAGGTAAGACCAAAGTTGCTCATTTTTTTCTATATATTTTGTAATTTTTTTCAGTTCAGAGATATTTTCCCTTTGGTACATATTTTGGGGTTCATATTGCAATTATAGAGAGTTGTTTTATTGGCTTCTATAAAACTAATTTGTATTCAGCCACACTTAATTTTGTTAATTCTACTTATTTGTTATTTTTATAATTCCTTATGTCTAGGTAGTCTACATATAATCTTTTTAACTCAACACAGTTTATTTAAACAAAAATGATCTTTTTTTTCAGTGTCTAAATTACTACTTTATTCATGCAGTACATAGAGCTTATACTTCCTTTCTTTCTTTTTTTTTTTTTATTGTGTACATTTACTGTGTACATTAATGCACTTCTGGGGTACAGTGTGGAGTTTTCACAAATAATCCAAAAAACTTCCATCAAACTGGTTAACATAGCCTTCATGTAATTTTCTTAGTTATTGTATTAAAACATTCATATTCTACTCATAGAAAGATTCACTTGTACCCTTGTAAGATGAACCACAGAAGTGAACCCTCGAATCCCCCTCCCTCCACCCATTACCCCCTCCCTCCCCCTTCCCCGTATCCTTAGGTTGTTATTAGGTTATAGATTTCATATAAAAGGTATGAATTAGTTTCATAATAGGGGTGTGTACATTGGATACTTTTTCCTCCATTCTTGTGATACTTTGCTCAGAAGAACATTCTCCAGCTCCATTTATGTGAACATGAAGGACGTAAAGCCCAATTCATAATTGCCAGGTCATGGAAGAAGCCCAAGTGCCCATCGATCCACGAATGGATCAACAAACTGTGGTACATGTACACCATGGAATACTATGCAGCCATTAAGAAAGATGGAGACTTTACGTCCTTCATGTTAACAAAAATGATCTTTTAGTTTAAACATTTAAAATATACAGAGGGTGCCAAAAAATGTACACACATCTTAAGAATTGAAAAAACTGTATTACAATTGCAATACTCAAGTCACATTTGACTTACGCAATTAAGAGAGATACGAAATATAAGATAACGAATGTTATTGGTATACAGAGTATTACAATTTTAATACATTGGGGTGGCAACTGTGGCTCAAAGGAGTAGGGTGCTGGCCTCATATGCTGGAGGTCATGGGTTCAAACCCAGCCCCGGCCAAAAACTGCAAAACAAAACAAAACAATAAAACAATTTTAATACATTTTTTCCTTTCTTAAAATGTGTATATTTTGCAGGGACCCACTGTATGTGTTACTGAATTATGATAAGTGGTCTTGATTGTGCATAAGTAGAATATGTTATTCAAATAGAATTATATTTCTTCTCAAATTAGATTTTTGGTTAGGAATGGCTGCAACAATTTCTTTTGTCCCCCCAGCTACCTGTTGGCCTCCATGGTTGCTTCATTTAAAAGCAGGGGCTGGGTTGGGGTTGAAGTGGACAATCTGTAGGAAATATTCAAGCTACTATCTTCCCAAATGCTCCTGTTTGTCCCAGCATTATGAAGGGTTTTAGGATAGAGATCAAAGCACCAAAGGGAAGAGGGAAACCGAGTCCCAGGGAAGGGCCTTGATCTTGGAGCCTACTCACTGGGATGGCCACAGGAATTCACACTGGACCAACCAGGTTATGAGATCCAGACTCTTTAAGTATCTCTGGCCCCTGAATGTCAACCTAGATCCTGAAGTGTTATGTGTGTTTGAGAGAAGAGGCCAGTCCTCCTTTTCTGGGCAACTTCACACTGTGCTCTGCTGGATTGGAATGATACCGTCCCCTCCAAAATTCATGCTGAAACATGATCCCCAAGGCCTGGGGGATCAGGATATAATTAAGTTGGAAAGGATCCACCCTCATAATTGGGATTAGCATCCTTACAGAAGGGCTGAGCTTTGAAGGGAATTGTGTCTTATCCTTCCACCTGCTGCCAGGTGAGGACACAGCCACAAGGCACTTTTTAACAAAATATGGGGTTACTCACCCCAATAAAGAAAAGAGAAAAGGACACAGAATGGAAAGCTCACATTTTTTGCATACCTGTTGAAATTGGTGCTATGAAAACCTTTGTAAATGATGGAGAATTCAGTTTCAAATCCCTAATAGGGGCTTCAGAGTCTCTTTTCACAAATCTGGGATTTCTATATTTCATTTGAAGTTCTCAGCGTGGGTAGGAGGAAAAGGACAGAATTGCTCCCTTAATTTTCACAGGGACTCTCATGTTGAATAAGATTGTTCATCTTCTGGACACAACAAAAATGACTCCTGGGATTGAAGCACTCCTCAGTAGCCCAAGAAATGTAAAGTTATTTTCAGCCCAAGACTCCCAGCTATCAGTAGGATCACTTTCTGTTGTTTGCCAAAACATCAGCATTTCAAATGGACCTCAGTAGAACTGAAACTAATGTTCAAAAATTAACATTGCCCTTGAATTCCAAGGTAGTCCCTTTGCTTTACAAAGAATTTTTTTTTTTAATTGAATGGTAACTATGTACATTAATGCACTTCTGGGGCACAGTGTGGGGTTTTCACACACAATCTGAAACACTTCCATCAAACTGGTTAACATAGCCTTCATGTCATTTTCTTAGTTATTATTTTAAAACGTTCACATTCTACTCTTAGAAAGATTCACTTGTCAAAGAATTCTTTATAGAATTCTACTGATGGAGAGTCCAAGTAGGGTATTTACAGGGGAGTCTGTTGAGGCCTTCATTCAATTATTCGTTATCAATTACTTATTGAAATATTTATTGATCACTGGTGGTGTGCCAGATACTCAGCTAGGTGGTGAGGATCTGATACATCACCCGGAAGCCCACAGGTACTAAATCAGCCCACTGAGAGGTGTAAGTTAGCACAGAACAAGTTCTAAAAGCTCATGACCAAAGAATATGTCCTTGTTAAGGAGGTTAGGAACTACCCCATGCGAAAGTGACTACTGATGAATCAGTTAGTGCAAGATAAGGAGGTGGAGGTGGAAGACACAAGAGTTTCAGGCAGAGGATAGCACATGCACAGGGCCCGTGCCAAGTAGGAGACCATGACAAATACCAAGAACTACAAGAATGTCCCTGTGGTTTGAGCTGAAAATTGAGATGGACCACAGAGAGACAAGGATGCCAGAGGATGCCATGCAGATGTTTTCTTAAACAGAGATGTGGCATGATCTGATTTGTGGCTAAAGCATCCCTCTGGCTTCAGTAGAAAGACCAGGCTGGAATGCAGAAAGTAGGTGCATTGCCTAACATCACAACTGTCATGTCTGCAGCTGCTCCATGAAAGCATCAATAGACCCAGCAGCACTGACAGCAGCACTAGCAGCAACCAACGCTGTGGGGTCCTTGATATGCAGCCCTGTGTGTGGTGCTTTGCCCACACTCTCTAATGGATGGTGTCCAATGCTCCGCTAGGAGAGAAACATTAGTATCTCCACATTACAGGAAAGGAAGATAGGCTCAGGGAAACACTGAGGCTTGCTCTTGCTCATACAGCTTGTAAGCATCACCTGTAGGATAAAAGTCAGGCAGTCTGACTTCGTGGCTGCTCTTGACGTGGAAGACAGTTATTCCAATAGACTTGGACATTTTCATGTTTTCTGAAAGAGAGGATTGTATAGAATGAATATGTAACTGGGCTCGAATAATAATGGGGGAGTATGAAAGGACATACTTTGATATGTACATAGAAGGAAGAATTTCAAACTCACATATTTGCTAGCCCCATATGGGTCCAGACAAAAAGACAGAGTTGGGAAAAGCAGAGGGAACTCTAGATCGCACGCTATTTATAGACGCAGAAGCTATTCCTTTGCTCCTGCTATTTGTAAGCAACCCTGCAGTCCCAGAACTACTGAACATTATAGTTTCTCTAACAAATACCGGGTATATGGAATTAAATGTGAATGCTCCCAAGTTTCAGATTCAGACAACACACTCTGTGTTTTTAACATTCTACAGGTTAACACTAAATTGCCAAAGCAGAAATCGGCTATTAGAGAAAATAACTACCAGCAGAGATCAGTTAAAATTTTCAGATTTGTTTTTGATTTGGTTTTTGATTTGGAATTTGAGTGACTACTCAGAATTGTTCCAGAGGAGTGGTCTGCATGCTGTGAGCATAGTACGCCCAGTGGTCTCAGGGGCTGCTGGTACCAAGTGTTTTTAGCAAGGCCACAGGACCAACTCTTGCTACTTGAGACATGAACTTCACGTCTTTGCCCCGGAGCACAGACGTCTCCTGGTGTATTAAGGATATTATCAGTCTAAGACGGATGAATGTCTTTCCACACATCACTAACGTCCTAGCTCTGTGAAGAATTCAAACAACAGCTTTGAATTATAAATAGGAAGAAGACTAATAATAGGGGAAAAGTAAATATAAGTTAGTGTACAACTTTTTTGAGTTAGACTGAGGTTATGTTCCCTTGCTGATGTGCTAACATTATTTCTCATTAAGCTAATTAGAGCTGCATATGCAAATGAGGTCCAGGAAGCCCAGTGTAGCCAGTGTAGCCAGGTAAGAGATCTCGGCATGTCTCCATTTAATGTTTCCTGTGCTCCCTGTAACTCTAAATAGAATTATGGAAATCTCTTTGGCAACATAATGAAAAGAAAATCAAGTTGGACTAGCAAATCCATTGACTTTTCAATGGACAGAAATAAAGGCAATTTATTGTTTTTTGAACTCAAAGAACCAGCATTTTTTGTCAGTCCCAATTACATGCTCAAAGAAGAGAAATGATGCTGTGTCTTCATGAAAAGACTAGTAAAATTGACGGTCAAGGTCTTTTTAGTGGAAAAAAACAATCAATAGATACACACACATAAAAGAAAAAAAAGTCAGTGCATTTTTTTTTTCGTATTCTAAGTAAACTACATGCATTTTCTTTGATGTGAAATAAGAGTTTTCTTCTGGTTTTTGCTTTGTTTGATGTTTTAAGCAAATCAGTCCTTAGGTTTTACACCACACAATGGCAGGTGCCTTAACTTTTTAATAAACCAATGTTGTTCCATTGCCTTGAAGAGTACTGGGGACATCTGGTTTCCAGACACGTGCGCTCTAATTGTGTACAGCTACACAGAGAAGCAGAACTAAAATGAGTATTGTAGAATAGAGAATGTTTTACAGCAATAACTTTTTATTAGTGGTTCTTAACTGGCAGTAGTTTTGCTCTCTGCCTTCCTGTGGACCTTTGGAAATGTCTGGAGATATTTTTATTTGCCAAAATAGAGGAGGTGCTTATGACATTTACCAGACAGAAGACAAGGATACTGCTAAATATCCATCCTGCAGCATCCAGGACAGATCCCCACAGCAAAGGGGCCACCAGGCCCACTGTGTCAATAGCGCCACCTTATACAGAAAAGTCTCGACAGCACTCTGCCCCTGGGCTGGGTGTGGGGCCAGGGACAGCATTGTTGATCAGGGCTGTAGGTTAGGACAAGAGTTCAAGGGCAGAGCAAGGATGTTCTTGAAGCTTCCAGCACCTCTGAGCTGGTTTGTTACCTCATCTAGCCCTGATGACCTTCGAAGCATAATGACTGATACACTTATTCTGCTTTCCAAACCTCCCTAGAATTCCCCTTTGACAACTCTAACTTTGTTGCATAGGAGGCAAAGAGGTTCCAGTAATCAACAGAACGTCACCAGCTCAGCGACACTGCATACGAATATGACAAATACGTTGCATTCATAGAGTAAAACTAGCTTTTTATCAACATTAAGTTCTCCTTCTAAACAAAAGAAACTTTAAGACCTTAAGAAAATAAGCACCTATAAATGTGCAAACTAAGAAAATGTCAAAATCTATAGCTGGTGCATAGATAGCATACTTGTGAAACATTAAAATGAGCCCCCATCCCGATCCCCCCATTCTTAATTTAACACTCTTGCTGCAGTAGCTACACCTGTGTTTCTTGAACAATAGCCATTCATTCAGCATGTCATGGTAATAGTACTCTGACATGGTGGGGTCTCCCTTGGGCTTGGGTAAGAATAAAGATGGCTTCTGGATATATACCTAATAGAGGAACTGTAGGATCAAATGGCAGGTCTATTTTTAGTTCTCTAAGTGTTCTCCAAACATCTTTCCAAAAGTGATGTATTAGTTTACATTCAAAGATATTTGTACCAGAATGTTTATTGCAGCCCAATTCATAATTGCTAAATTATAGAAGAAGCCCACGTGCCCATCGATCCACAAATGGATCAATAAATTGTGGTATATGTACACCATGGAATATTATGCAGTCTTAAAGAAAGATGGAGACTTTACCTCCTTCATGTTTACATGGATGAAGCTGGAACACACTCTTCTTAGCAAAGAATCTCAAGAATGGAAGAAAAAGTATCCAATGTACTCAGCCCTACTATGAAACTAATTTATAGCTTTCATATGAAAGCTATAGCCCAAGAATATGGGGAAGGGGGAGAGGGAGGGAAGAAGAGGGGAGGGAGGAGGGTGGGTGGAGGGTGGGTGATTGGTGGTACCACACCTATGGTCCATCTTATAAGGGTACATGTGAATCTTTCTAAATGTAGAATATAAATGTCTTAACACAATAACTAAGAAAATGCTATGAAGGCTATTTCAAATTGTATATAAAACCAGTACACTGTACCCCATGACTCATTAATGTACACAGCTATGAAATAATAAATAAATAAATACATAAAATAAAGATGGCTCTTCACAATCTTCCTTATGGACAGAGATGGCCAGGGCCTTAGTCTGCGGTACTAGATACAGGTAAAGGTATTGAGCAGACCTTCCAGGAGAGCTCCTTAAAATGCTGCTGACTCAGCTGCACTTATTTTTTTCATGCTTTTCTCATTCCTGGGGATGTTGATGCAATGTTGGTGTTACAGAAGCCACTTGTAGTTAAAGAGGCAACTTTAAGAATTACATCAGGTAGGGAAAATTGCTAACCTGGGAAATATAATGAGCTTTAAAAAATGAAGGCAATGAAGTCTCTGTGTACTAACTCTAAACTACCCACTGTGGAGTTTTATGTTAAGTGAGAGGGACAGAAAAAGCCCAGCCTTTATAAAGTCTGTCCATTTCTGTGGGATTAAAAGTATATTCAATTCTAATTCTCTTATTTTCTGTGTTCTAAAAACACAGTCTTTAAATCTGCTTTCAAATTTAAATTATGCATATCTATTTTCCATTATCATTTTCCCACCTTTTCACGTCAAACTACCAATTTTCAGCAAATAATATTGATAGCTTTCCTTTTTCTTTTTTATAATTCAATGTTGAATACTATTTATTTGCATGAAAATGTTAACAGCTTTCCATTGGCGATTCAATTGCTAAGCTAAACAGAGGGTTGCTTTAAACAATTAGAAAAAAAGTTGAGCATTACTCATTGTCTGTCTCTAAACTGTACAATAACCTTTAAAATAAACTTTAAATTGTCACTCTTGGCATCCCAAATCTATATCTGCTGTTTTTTAATGAAAAAAATCGGCAGTAGTTTCTATCACTATGCATCTAAACCAGTGGTTCTGAAATTGCGGTAAGTTTGTCTCATTGGGAAAATGTGGAGAGGTGAAAGATCTTTGGTTATGGACACTCAGGCATTAGAGGACAGTCATGCGACTAGCAGATAGTAAAGTAGAGACCAGGAACGGGAATAAACACTCAGCAATTCACAGGACAACCCACAGAACAAAGAATTATCTAGTCCACTGTCAATAGTGCTCAGGCTGAGAAACCCTAACTTAAATAAAATGGTCTAAATTTTAAAAGGATTTTACACTTGAGAGAGATGAGACTTGGTGAGAATTAAAAAGCAACTGTCTTTAAGTAAGGGATAGAAACACGATCGTATGAGTGGCCATCACTGTTCCAACTCCTGGGGTGATTCCCAGGAGACAGAAACCAAATTTATACTCATTACCAAAGAGAAACTCAGGTTGCTCCTCTCTGCAAATACTGTAGTTAAAATTCTGAGCACCTCTAGGCAGTGGGATTAGTGGTGGGTGACAGCACCTATCCTGAACCGCAATCAAAAGCTTCAAATTACAGTGCAGGGAGGATTAAGACTGGATTTTAAAGATTGGTCTGGGCAACACGTAGATCTCAGTGATTGACAGCTTTCACTAATGGTTCTAAATTACAAATCAATGTCCTTTGTTCTCTGCTTTCATGAATTAATACATTGAGGAGGAAAAAAATTCTTACTTGACCCTTGAAAGATTTTGCATAATTCAAATTCAACTCTTAAGAAATAAAATTTTTTTCTCTTTAATATCACACGTTTCTCAGGAAACAAAAGCAAAAAGTGATTAAACATCATAAGAACATCCATGTATTATTGCCCAAATATTAATATTTTTCTTCAACCATGGAGACAATTTTATGGAAAAATGTTACTTCATAGAAGTGATAGGCAACATTAATTAATATATATACACATGTATATTAACATACACACAGACATATCTTTTAAATTTTCTTATTTATTTATTTATTGAATGGTAACTATGTACATTAATGCACTTCTGGGGTACAGTGTGGGGTTGTCACACACAATCTGAAATACTTCCATCAAACTGGTTAACATAGCCTTCATGTCATTTTGGAAAGACATCTGGAGAATACTTAGAGAACTTAAAATAGACCTGCCGTTTGATCCTGCAATTCCTTTATTAGGTATATTCCCGGATGACCAAAAATCACATTACAACAAAGATATTTGTGTCAGAATGTTTATTGCAGCCCAATTCATAATTGTCAGGTCATGGAAGAATCTTTTAAATTTTCTAATGGAAAATAGAAAATTTATTCTATTGGAGTAAAAAACTGAAAGGAAAATCTTGACTCTTTTTTTTTTTTTTTTACTACAGTTTAATCTGACATTCACAAATATTTCCAAACAGACCTGTGGAAGAACTCTGTCTGGTAAGAATGCACAAAGGCTGTACGGCAAAAGCTTG
The DNA here is from genome assembly GCF_000181295.1 of Otolemur garnettii. Lineage (NCBI taxonomy): Eukaryota > Metazoa > Chordata > Mammalia > Primates > Galagidae > Otolemur > Otolemur garnettii. The sequence goes on from NW_003852494.1 coordinate 6,322,226, forward strand.
AACCTCAGTCGAATTGAGTCTGGGATTCTCTGGAGCAGGAGAGAGAGGAGGCCTGTAGGAGCTGCCCAGAGTCCCTGTCCCGCTCACCTCCCATCTCACCAAAGAAGCCATCAGGAAGCAGGGACTCTGGGGCTCTGTTGAGGCAGGTAGTGTTTTGAGCTGTCGCTCTGGGCATAGAGCAGTGGATCACAGCACTACGTAGCTGCAGGCTGGGGTCAACTCCTCAGCAGTAGTGTTGCAGTCAACTGCACCCTCTAAGTGTCATCCTTTTTGGTGTGGGGGACAAAGGACCTTAGGATGCTTGTGCCTTTGTCTATCTTCCTTTTATTATCTCTGTAATTGATAGACTTCACCCAAAAGCAGCTTGTTGTGTTTTTATCAGTGGAATCTTGACCTTGGTCTTGGCCTGGTCTAGCCGGGGCTTGCTGGCATCCATGCGGCTGGAAGGAGGCTCATAGAAGACAGCTGGGGTTGGAAACCCCTCAGAGGAGGGAAAGAAAAAACATACTGTCATGAAACAGCTCACACGAGGGGTGAACTTAAATGCCAGCAGGGTCCAGGGAAGGCGACGAGGGGAAGAAAAATGGGATTATTGTTCATAAATAGTAAATCCTGGAAACTATGCTCGGCTGAAGATGTGGTGCTCCGTCCAGGAGCGAGCAGGACCCTGACCCAGTTATCCTTACCGTGGAGAAATGTGAGGCTGGAATTGGCACTATTTTCTGATAATTCTATCAGCGTGTAATACACATTTGACTTCAACCATTTTACACAAGCATATCCCTCCTGATGTCCCCTGCAGAACCAAACTCAATGCTTAGTTCTGCTACTTTCAGACTCTGTTATATTAGGCAAATTACTTAATTTTTGTTTTGTTTTCTATAGATAAAGAAATAATGCTGGCTTTTCTAAGTTTGGGCTTTTTCAAATGCCAAAAGGAGAGCAAAATATGAGTAACAGAATCTTTAACTGAAACTGTCTTAAGCAAGGAAATTGCTCTTTTCACCTAAGTCCAGTGTGCTACTGACAACAGGATACCTGCTGGGGAACGCAAGAGCTCAGTGGTGTCATCAGATCATGCTCTATTGGAGTTCAAAGAACTCTTCAGAAGAATTTTTATTATAATCTACACTTTAAAAAAAGTAGTGACTGAGCTCAGAGAGATTGGAAACTCATCAGCACCCAGAGTTTGAGAGAGGACAGGTCGGGGAGAGGATAATAGATTTCTAAACACATAAACATCCACTAACTAGAATGAATTACCAATTTAAAAACTTCTTATAAAGCCCAGGACTTGATAGCTATGCTAGTGAATTCTACCAGATATCTCAATAGTATTAATAACTAATTCTTCATAAAAAACCTTCTAAAACATGAGAAGAGATAACAATTCCCAGCTCATTATATTAGGGAAGTGTTATTCTGATAGCACAACCACACTAAGCCTTTTATGAGAAAAGGAATCCACTAATACCATTTATAGATACAGATACACAAATTCTCAGCAAAATACTAATAAATTAATACAGCAACATATACAAAGGGATATACACCATGACCAAATGGGATTTGTCCCTGGAAGAGAAAAGTTGTTTAAACATCTGAATAACAATTAATGTACTATACCATATCCTTAGAATGAAGGTCAAAGACCACTTCATCATCTCAATAGATACAGCAAGAATTGTGACATTCAATTCCTTTCAGGATAAAAATTTTAAATAAAAATAGGAACAGAAGGGAATTTCCTCATCCTGAAAAATTCATTTATAATCATTGCACAGCTAACATCAAATGTAATGGGAAAGTGCAGGATGTTTCTTCCTAATGCCGTGAAAGACACAGATGTCTGTTTTCACAACTTCTTTTTACCATTGTATTGGAGATGTTAGCTGAGACAATTAGGCAAGAAAGTGAAATATAAGGCATCTAGATTGAAAAGGAAGAAGTGAAACTATACTATTTGCAGATGGCAAATCCTGTTTTCAGAAAATGCTTAAAAATTAATTTAAGAAATCTTTTTTTAGAACTAATAACATACTTCAGTTATTTAGCAAGTTTGCAAGAGATTAAATGAATCTACAAAAATCAGTTATATCTCTGTACACTGGGAATGGGTAATGCAAAAATTAAAGCAAGTAATTCCATATATAGCATCAAAATAGTTGAAAAAATTAACAAAAGGAGCACAAAACTTGTTCTCTGAAAGAGACAGAACAGTTTAAAAGGAATTAATTTTCTAGCTCCGTTATAACCTCCGGGGACCACCATGAAGTATATGTAATCTGTCATGGACTAAAATGTCATTAGATGGCACATGACTGTACATAAAAATGCAAAGAACCAGGACTGATTAAAACAATCTCAAAGAACACAGCTGGAGGACTCAAACTTTTTGATTCCAAAGCAAACCACAGTGCTGTAGATCAAGACGTGTAGTGCCTGCACAAGGTTAGACATATACATCAATGGAAAAGAAATGGAAGTCCAGAAATGGTCCCGCTTGCTGGTGAGGAAGGGGAACAACTTAAACATTCCTTCACCACTGGTGGCATTTTGGTCCATAAACAGGATACATATACTTCCTGCCCTTTACTGACAATACTGTAAGACTTGGTGAGCTGGGACCCTGTGTTTCCTTTCAAACACAGATAAAGTGATGTGCAAGTATTATTAACATTAATCCTCCAGCAACCCTAGGAAGTGTTCAGATCTTACACGGTGCAGGAGAGGAAACCGAGACACAGAGTTGGAGTCCCTAAGCACTTGAAGTTGAAATATGAACTGAAGCAGGCTGAGTCCAGAATCTTCATTCTTAACCATTACACCATATTTAATTTTGTTTCCAGAAACAGCTAGTTATGATGAGGACGCTATCCATGTGAGACTAACATGATGGCAAGCGACACTGGAGGTTGCCATCTTATAGATGTCCTCCCACCAGGGACTGTTTCTGGACTGGTGGTGGGCTCCTTATGGAATCAACATTATACTGAGCATACGAAAAGTGCAGAATAAATGTTTGTAAATGTTCACGAAGTAGGAAGTTACCTAGAGAAGCAATATTCACTATACGGTGAGTGGCCACACTGTGTGACAAATGTGTATTATACATGGTATACAGCCTTAGACAGAACCCCAAGTGGGACCATCAATTGTATTGACTATGTTTTAAAACAACATCCTGGGGAATTATCAGTGGAATGAGACTTTAGTAAAAGTGACTAAATGAGACTTAGTAATGTCTTCCAAGACTCAGAATGTGCCAACATCATCTCCCTTTAGACAATACTCCCTCTTTTAAATCCTTTTTCACCCTGGAGCCCAACCCCCCCTTCCCTCCGCCTCCCTTTGCAGTGATGTGTTTCTCCAGGCTGAGTCGTGCTGTACAATCAATGTGGCTACCTCTCCCCTGTAACTGGGGAGCATGCCTCGTTTTAGGCTTTATCAGTCTCGCTGGTAAAGAGAATTCACAACACTTCAGCATCACATTCTTTAAACATTCTCTGCTGTAAGTTACAGTAGGAATCAGCATTCAGGCAAGTTCTGTTTTTTGTTTGTTTCTGCATGAGCCCAAATCCTAACCTATCATAATCAGTTTAAAATCATCCTGGGGTGGCGAACTCTAATACTTGAGTGAAAAGCAAGTAAATTCTAAACTGTGGGAAGCCATAGGGACTGTGGGGAACCAGGAACCCGCGTGCATTAGGAAAGTGAACTCTCAGCTCTGCATGACTATTTCCCAGTCTGAACTCAGGCCACGGATGGGCAAATCTTCTAATAAAAGGGGAGTAACTTGAAATGTGAACGTTTAACTGAAATCCCACTGTTTAAAAATGTTGGCAAAGCATGAGCGCTAAATTTAAACACAGAGCACTTTTAAAGATGCAGATAAAGCACACACAATAGGATAGATTTTATCTGATAATTTCCATGTGCCATCTCTGGACTACATACTGCTAATTCCATCACAAAGCCAAGGTTTCTTTCAAGTAGATGACCCATCCTTTGGCAGCATTCGACTGAAGTCTTCTCTCCACTCCTTGAAGTCAGTATATTTCCAAAATACTTTGCATTCAACTTTTAAAAATGCTTATATGGCTTGACTTAGAATTATGTGGGGAGATGCAATTTACATTAGAAACCACACTTTGTGTTAGGAAATTAAGTAAATCCAGAGTGAGAAATCAGAGCTACAAGGTGTACCATGTAAAAGAATTATGCATGCATTTAAATCTGTTCTGCTCATTCAGCTGATGAAATTGTCAAATGCTATTTTGCATTCATGGTTACAAGCAGACCAGGTATGAAGAGCTTTCTGGAAAGCTTTGTATAAAATTACTGATTTTGCATATTTAATCTTAACATGAAAATGAATGAGATAATCTTTAAAAGAGTTTGTACACTTTTAAATGAAGTCGGCTTAAAGGATAAGATTTGGAAAATAAGCACGCTTTTCCTAGACAGGTGTTATCGGGATGCATATCTGAATTTAATGAATCTAATTATAAATATACACTCCATTGAGTGTCAACTCGGAGCCATTTTATTACATTATCTGGGATTTAGGATGGCCGAATAATCTTTAATATCACAAACAGGTTTTCAAGTCATAGTTTTAGGATTTTTTTTTTTTCACAATGGAAATTATCTTGCTCTGTGGTATAATCCCTAAGTTATTTAGAGTTGACTCCTGAGTGGACATAACAGGCATGGATATATTTCAGAAAGTGAATGTCCTACAACTGCAAAGTGTTGTAAAATAAAGTGCTTGGACATCAAATTTTCAACTTATTATTTGCTATCACAAATCTCAATTTCTTCTGGCTGAATAAAAAGTTTGATCCTGTGAACAGGCATCTTCATTTTTGTATCTCTCTCTCTCTCTTCCCACCCCTCTCTTTTCCCTTTTTGGAGTGATTACTGAAACACTGCTAAAATGTCAACAAAACTATTAGGAACACATGTCGGAGCCTTTCATGAGATGATGATAATGGTCTCATCAAGGCTCTGACAGAAGTCCCAGGAGAATGTGGGGCTCACAGTTGACCCCTTTATTGTGGGCAACTGCCATTCCTTGCATCTGTGCAGAGACTCAAGGGCCAAGATTCTGAGTTAGGGGCACTGGGAGGGAGGGGAATAAGAGAAGCAGTTCCATCTCTGGAGCTGGTCTTGTAAGTAAAGAGTGTCCTGTTTTGCTAAGAAAGTGAGGAGGCTGTGAGTGTTCACCCATTAATAATCACTACCCTGTTGTTCTTGCTTGTGCCATTTCTTTTCACTGAACTGTGGGCTCTGAGGAGGGCCTCTGGGTATTCAGTACATGCTCAGCAAACACATCTTGAGTGAATGGTCGAATATTCTCAGAAGACTCCAGTTTCAGTTGAATGAGTAGCTGAGTGAGCCCAGGAGTGCAGGACAGGCCCTCAGCACCTTGTAGTGGCCAAGGCTGAGTGCAATGTCCTTGCTTTGTAAAGTTCTTATTGAGGGCTGCCTTGAAGGTTCAAACAAGGCCAAGGTGTAGAGCTTTGTGTGCAGTCCCCAGATGCCATGTATCCTGCATAATCACATGCAGTGCTGAGACCAGAGGGAGAGAGTCCTCTCCCTGCTTGGGCTGTGGTCTCTTTCAGATGCAGATAAAGGAGCTGGAGAGTGCTGGGCTGTGGGGTGCAGCTGACTGTGCAAGGGGAGACCAGTGTTCTGGTTGGTGGATCCCTTCAGAAAAATCCCCAGTAAACATAAAGTCCTCTTTTTAAATACAACTTGAAAAAGTAAAAAACCCAGCAGGGGTGCTTTAACAGAAATGCCCTGGCCTAGAGAATGCAAGCTAGTGGAATTATTTCCTTGTTCTCTTTCTCTCCCACTTTTTATATTATATTAATGGTTAGAGAGAGGAGAATAAATTAAGGCCTTTTGCCACTTACTCATCAGAAATCCCTGTCCTGACAGTGAAAAGAATTCCATCAAGCTTAGTAAACTTCTGCCGAGGATCCAGCAAATTTGCCCTCAGAGCCGAAGATGTAAGGAAGAGGATGCAGGGAATCTGCCCCAGAAGAGCTCATACCCATTACATTGTAAGTAGAAAAGGAAGGTCTCCAGAGACTACAGGAATTTAACCGACTTGAGCAGGCTTCTTTACGATGCCCATCTTGAGGCAGCTGGCTAAAACTAGCTCCTGAAGGTCCTTGGACGCCTGTAGGTCGCTCATTGCTAAACTGAGGTGTCTGCTCTGGGAGGGGCCATTGCTTCATACAATCCTCCCTATAGCACCAATCAGTGGACACAAGATATATATATATATATATTTTTTTTTTATTAAGTCATGTGTACATAGATCATAAATACATTTATGCCATTATGGGATTCAATGTGTTGAATATTTGTACAAATTGGAGTGCTTACATCCTACTGATCAATATAGACTTCACCTCTTTTACCCAATTACAGGATTAAGACATTTGTACCAGCAGATGACCTCAGAATGTGGACAGGTTCCTCCCATTACATAGAACCAAGAACCCTGTTTAATTCCTCTTTCCCTTTTCACCTGCATTCTTATAATCCCTCTTTCTCTCAGTTTCTATCTATCTCTGGCAGCTGCTCATAATGGTTCTTTTTCTCTCTTCTTTCCTCTTTGTTATAATTGTTAGTTCTGAACAGACTCATTCTAGTGTCACTCAGATTACTCCAAACAGCAGCAGACCCTGTCCTTAACCTTGCTGACTCCTGGGTACATCATCATCATGTAACCACCTCCATGAAAAGATTTCGATAACCCCTATAAGTTTTCTTTTAGAGGGGGGGAATGCAACAACTTTATTGAAAGAAAAGTGCAATGAAATTTGTTGAAAGCTTAGAACGGGAAACTTAGACACCTTTCCTCAAGTGCAGGACCAAGTGCAGAGTGGACTCTTTATGGATGTTGTAGTCAGATGCCTTCCTTGTCTTGGATCTTTGCCTTGACATTCTCAATGGTATCGCTGGGCTCAACCTCGAGGGTGATGGTCTTACCAGTCAGGGTCTTCACAAAGATCTGCATTGTCAAGTAGTGATGTCAGCAGCTGACACTGAGAAACAGCAACTCAGCTCCGGACTCAGCAGAACTCCCCCTATAGGTTTTTTAATAGCCCTCTCCCTTAAATACTTGACCTTGTGAGTTATTTCTCAGATATGGTAGATTTTCTGTGAGACAAAGGAGCTGAGATTCTGAAGGTCCCTGACAGACTTCCTGATGCCAAGATTCACTGTCTCCCAACAACCTGCCCACAACGCACCAAGACCTGCTCCGAGGCATGTGACCCCTCCTTGACCTTCCTTAGTCTGAGAGGGATTCAAGGTGGCTTCTCCCATTCTCCTTTCTTCCTTAAAAATCGTCCTTGTCTCAGTAATTGGATCTTTGTGGGATGAGCAGCTACACTTATGCTGAAGTCTCCTTGTAGATTCAACAGTAGACCTCCATGGTACAAGTGTCTGGGCAGATTTTTTTTTTTTTGAAGTTTTTGGCTGACCAGGGTCATGTTTGAACCCGTCACCTCCCATATATGGGACCAGCACCCTATTCCTTGAGCCACAGGCACTGCCCCAATCTCTGGGAAGTTTTGATCTCATCAGATGAGACCATTGGAAATAAACTTCTGACTTTCTATGCCCATCTCTTCCAGAAAGAGAATGAATTGTTCAAATCTATTGTTCAGATTCTAAGAAATTTTAAATTTGAATTTGACAGCCACCATCATGCAATGTACCAATTACTTGTCCCCAGAAATAGACTAATAGAAACTCAAATATGTGATCCAGCTAACATGAGCCCTGGGTCAACCACTTGTCATGAACAGTTCTTTTTCCTGAATCTCCATGTGCCTCCCTGCTCCTTCATGCCCAGGGCCCTGATCCTGTTTGCCTCATATTAACTCCTCTGCATATTAGGAGTGGTATTTCAAAACCAGGCTGCACAGAGATACCCTAATTCTGCAAACCACCAAAGCTGCATATTCCCACTGAGACTTGAGCTATAAAACAAGGACAACCTTGATTGATTATTTAGGAACTCTGTCTGGGGAAATTATTGACTCATTGTTTATGCAAGCAACCTGAGCAGTGCTCCCAAAGATGAAAGTTCTCCAAATAAAAACAGACTGTAAGAGATTATGATTGTGTCTGGTAGAAGTTAATGGTATCACATGCAGCTCACAGAAGACTCGTCTCTATCTGAGCAGACTGGAGAGCTTTCTACTGCTCTTCATTATTCATCAGATCTCTTCAAAACAATAAAAGGAAATAGAAGGCTTTTCGGGAGTTATTTGCAGACACGATGGAGAAGCACACCTAATATGAATATTTATCTGGAGAAGACAGTCAAATGCAAGCATTTCCAGAGTGGAGAGATACATGGCTTTATTGTGATGTTTTCTTCTCTCTTTTTGATGAAGGTGAATTATTTAATGCAGTCACTAACTTCCCAGTTTTTGATTTAATGAGATTCGCCAGCTCCACTTTTGACAATTTATTTTCTATTAGACTTTCAACTAAAATCTGGAGATAAAAGTGTTTTCCATCAAAGAAATGTGATCTTCTTTTTGCATGTGGTATATTCAAATAGCATAAATTCAGATGTACTGTATCAGACCTCTCTGGGAACCATGTTAAAAGTTCCCCTGTTAGGCTTGAGTGCTGAAGCCCAGGCCTGTAATCCCAGCACCTTGGGGGACCTAAACAGGAGGATCTCTTGAGCCCAGAAGTTCAAGATCAGCTTGTACAACACAGTGATACCTTGTATCTACAAAAAATTGAAGTATTAACTAGGCATATACCTGGGCCTGGAGTTCCAGCTACTTGAGAGGCTGAGACAGGTGGATTGCTTGAACCCGGGAGTTGGAAGCTACTGTGAGCTGTGATTGTGCCACTTATTCCAGCCAGGGTGACAGAATAAGAGCTCTTCTCAAACAAGAACACAAAAATCCCACAAAGTTTTCCTGTTTGTTCTCAAAGTCTCTAGAAATTATTCTCTTTCAGGCTGCAATTATCCTATGTGAACAAAAGGAGTAATGTTTGTGTAGATTAACCTATTGACAGACACCTACCAATTTAGGATCAGAACAATTAAGACAGCTTCGGAAAATACAAGAGGATATACAGAGAATTAACAAAATAAAACAGAGTATAAGAAAGTAAGAGACTATAAAGGAATTTAGAAGTTGGAAAATCAAGTGTATCCTAGGTTAGTAAATGCAGCGCTGGGTACTTAAGTTATCTCTGTGTACTCTGGGGGTTCTGCTTCCTGCTCCCCGCCCTCCAGCACCACCTGCAGCCAACACAGTTGAGGGCAGAGGACTTAGGACAGAGAGGAGTGCTGGGGGGACCAGAGGCCTCTCAGTCATTTTGACAGAAGGTAACCCTATGGAATCAGTTGTCTGGGTCAGAAGATAAAGAGAAGTTTCTTTTCTTTTTTGATGAAGTGGAATTTCCATCCTGTATAATCAACAGGCTCTCGGGTCAAGCTTTTTTCTGTCCCTGATAGCTTGCACAGAATCAGGGCACAAGCAGACGTGGGGCAGGTTTGATTGAAACTTGGCCTTGGCAAGCATCGTTTAGTGTCTTTGGCCAAGGTATTTCTCCCCTTGGATCCAAAGTTTTCTCATTTATAAATATAGATACAGCAGTTGCCTCTTCCCAGTGCCACCGTAAGGGTGAACCTTGATCATGACTTTATAGCCTTAGCTCCAGACCTGGCATATCCCGAGGCCCCTTATTGTTATTTTTATTGACTAATAATCAGTTCTTGTAAAGCCATGGAGTTTGCGAGATAGATTCACAAACATTAGGTTACTTTGTTAGCTTATCAGCTGTCATTGCTGTTCATTAGTAAGAACACCTGGGTTAGGAGGGAAATGATCATCTCCAAGCTGCAAAGCTGGTAGTGAAAGCAGACGAGTTCACACCTAATCCTGCGCTTTTTCCTCTGGATTGTGCAACCTGCTTGTAGGCCACGGGCCACATGCATGCATGCAGATTATTGAGGACTGTTTTACTTAATCTCTGGTGTCAGATATCTTGAACAACTATGCACAGAACTTTTCTCTTGCTCATCAGCTGTTGTTAGTGTTTGTATATTTAATGTGTGACCCAAGACAGCTTTTATTCTTCCAATGAGCAGCAGAAAAGAAAAAATTTGGTCAGCCCTGTACCGTGTTGTCTCTTCAACAGATAGAAAGCCAAGGTGGCTGGTCCAAGTCACTCCTACATATAAATTGATAGAAGAGGGTGGACGAGATGAAGGATCTTATCTGAGGGTTCTTGGAAGTAAGGCTGGCGTCCTCTTGCTTTTCCAGCCATTTAGCCCTTAGGAGAGAAATGGCCACTTCCAGGAATCAAAAAATCAGTGGGTGTAGCCAGAGTATAGCTGGTGTGTGGGTTTGGCTTGGCTCCCAAGCATTTTCTTTTTATTTTTTTACTCTTTATTATCAAAAATTGCAAACATATATAAAAGGAGAAAAAAGAGTGTAACTTATCTCCAAGTACCCGTCATCTGTTTTTAGCAATGCCAACTGGCTCACTCCCAACCATACTTCTAAAGGGTTTCATAATTGGCACTTATTTGCAAATAGAGCAAGCAAAATTAGTAATCAGTAATCACTGGTTTAGTCCAATCTGTCCCAATGCACTGGGTTATCTGCCTAAATACTGAAGCCATGTGTGTTTGGGACCTTTTTTCAAATTCTGATGCAAAAAGAAGATGGAAAAAGTAGTTTCTGACCTTAATTCACATTTAGATGAGATAAAAATAAGCGCAAACCCATTTATAACCAAGTATGCAGCTGTAAGTGGTATACTAATTTATCAGGAAGTAGAACACATTCTTTTGGTCATTGGTAAATTGCAGGTAACTTGGGGCTTCTCAGTCTGGAATCACTACAGAGAACAGAAACCAGAGCTTTACTTCCTCACTCAAATCTCCTTAATGGGCCCAAATAACTGCCACTCTGTCCAAAACCCACAATCAAAGCACATGCACTTGAAGTTTTACGTAGGGAGTGTTTTCCTCTGGCAAACCTTGAACTGCAAATTATTATTGCTGAGGAGGTACAAGAGCTGCCAAGTGTGGCAGAGACAGAAATACACCTTCACAACAGTGTTACTGTGAATTTGTCCACTCTTCACTAACAGATAAATAAGCAGTCACCAAGGAAAGAATCAAGTATAAAATTTACCCTAATTTTATTTGTTGCTATGCAATTCTGGTTGGTGATTTTTTTTTTAATGGCTTTACACATTTGCCAAAATTAGGTCTCCACACATTAAATTCCAAAGTCTAATTTAGGCAGGTAAAATGAAATACTCAAAATAAAATATATCTACACTCCTGATTCCTACCTGTTATTAAGTAGGGAAATCCAGGTAATTGGGGTCATAAAAGATGCATCAAGGATTTGCTTTGAAATAATATGAAACAATGATCTCAGTTTACTATGAAAGATGTAGGCATATTCATGTAGCCACTAACAAATCAAATAGTTATAAATGGACATATTTCCCCTCGAAAACGTAGGGGAAAGGGCCTGAGTCAACACAAGTGGTTTCCTCATGCTTGTGTGTCCATGGATGCTCTGAACCTCCTCCTCTAGACTCCCTGAGGCTTGCTCCTTTCTCCCTCATTCTGTCCTTTCCTGATGCCTCTTTCCCACCAATGTTTTCATGAATTGAAGTCAATTCCATATCCAGCAGAGTCAACCTTTCCACCGGCCATTATCTCTCCCTCTTGGCCTTCCCAGCCCCAATGCACTCTTTAACCTACTGCAGACTCTCTGGGCCTCATGGTCAATGAAACCCCCATGTGGTCCAGCCCAGGACAAAAGGAGTCACTAGGTGACAGGGGAACAGGATGCCAAAATGGTAAACATGTCCAAGAGCTCATTCTGTGGCTCTCAAAAAAATACATTTACATTTTTAATTATCATTGAGTGAGGAGAACACCTTTTGGTGAGAATTATGGAGACTGCTAAAGAAAGAGAAGGAGAACACATGAATCTGAGCACCAGGAATTGATGCTGTGGGATTTTTAGCCTGTAGACAATATACCTGAACAGAAATAATTATTATGTCATCATTAGATTCAGTTTTGGAAAGTCAAGTGTCACCAGAGCCACTTTTCTTGAAACTAGTAGAAATTAGCAGGTCTTTAATTTTTTTTCAAATTTCACTTTAATAGGAACATAAGTGGGAAATATGTATCTCTTTCCTTTTTTTCTACAGAAAAGAAAAATACAGCCCAAATGTAAAGATTAAGGGCATCTGTCCTTGGTTGGGGGAAAACAGTGGTTGTCAGCAATTTGCCAATATGAGACAGAGCAGCACATGTCCGCTGATAGGTGACGCCTGGGCTCTACTCCCTCCAAAACTGCCCCATATTTAGAAGGAAGCTCAGTGGTGGTAGGTTTTCAGATCATTCAAGAAACTATATAAATGCAGATTGTTGTGGGAAATCTCCTAATTTTTAAATATCAGCTCAAATATATGTGTTACTAAAAATCCTAGGTGAGCCCAACAAAATGTGTCACATGTCTACAGGACAAATGTGTTTCAAAAGCTTAAGTTTTAACCATTTTCTTAAATTCACAGGAGAGATTATTTGTGTGTTTTTTTTTTTTTTTTGATACAGATTGAAAGATTAATGTCCAAAGAGGAGAAAAAGGCCTCCCAAGGTTGGTTGTGAACATCAGGCCTGGTACAGACAGGACCCCGCCAGTGCAGAGCTCAGGAACAGACATAGGCCTGGGCTGCCACAGAGTTAGTCCTCTCAGGGGAGGGAGGGCAGGGCTCACCTCATCATAGCACAATGTGGAAAGTTGGCGGTGAGTTTGTTCATTTGGTTCATAAGTAATTGGAATTTATTTCACACATAGCATGCATATGCTGACTTTTATTATTAACATACTAAGAAGCATGAATTATTAAAATGTGAACATTTAAATTCTTTTGTCATTCTTTTCCATATTTTTTCACTTTTGACATACTGGAGGAGGTCTCAAAAATGAAAGTGGTCCAGTTTGTCTGGACCTCTAAGAAAAGCTTGCTAGGTCTGTCTGTTTTCATTTTCCTCATTTGGAAAATGAGGATTGTATTGTTACATTCTACGGCTATTTTAAAAAATGACTATGTTGCATATACTTGTTAACCCTGCAGTCTGCTTGTCCTAAAGCAGAATCTCATTTGCATATTAAAAATTCCATCGATTACCCTCCCCACTCCCTCCTTCATCCTGGGCTATAGTTGTGTTTTATATTTCATAGGAAAGAAAATGTGGGTGATTATATATTGGTTTCATAATAGTACTGAGTTCATTGGATACTTTTTCTTCCATTCTTGAGATACTTAACTAAGAAGAATATGTTCTAGTTCCTTCCATGAAAGCATAAGAGGTAAAGTCTCCATCATTTTTAAGGCTATATAATATTCCATGTTATACATATACCACAATTTATTAAACCATTTTGCAAGGGTACATGTCAAATCTACTAAATGTAGAGTATAAATGTCTTAACAGAATAATTAAGTAAGTGAAATGAAGGCTATGTTAACCAGTTTGATGTAAGCATTCAAAATTGTATATAAAATCAGCACATTGTACCCCATAAATGCAGTAATTATATAGCTATGACTTAATAATAAAATAAAATAAAAAGTCCTGTAACAAGTTCTTTTTTTTTTTTTTTTGAGATGGAGTCTTACTTTGTTGCCCTCAGTAGAGTGCTGGGGCATCACAGCTCACAGTAACCTCAAACTCTTGGGCTCAAAGTGATTGATTCTCTTGCCTTAGACTCCTAAGTAGCTGGGACTATAGGCATCCACCACAATGCCTGGCTATTTTTAGAGACAGGGTCTTCCTCTTGCTCAGGCTGGTCTTGAACACATGAGCTCAGGCACTCCACCTGCCTCAGTCTCCCAGGGTGCTAGGATTACAGGTGTGAGCCACTACACCCAGCCCCAATAATATATTCTTATTCAAAAAATAAATTACTTTCCCTCTGATCATGTAAGCTAATGAACACCATGACACTGTCAAGTTGTTTTGTATGAGTAAAGGCATTTCATTCATATGAGACTATCGTGACTCTCAGTTCTAAAATATTTAATATAAATAACTTTGTTTCTGATTGATTTGGTGGCCTTCTATCTTTCCTTATTAAAAGACCACAGCAGAAACACGTATTATTTCATTCCAGAAAATGTTTCATAAACTTCCTTTCTTGTAGCTTCAGATAATTCAAGATTAATCTTCTCTCACTTGTCTTATATTCTCAGCTACAGATGAAGTCATGGTACTCAACGGCAAGGCTTTGAGGTCTTAAGGACTCAGAATTCAGTCCATGTTGCTATTCTCAGTTTACTGGTGGTTTAACTTATCTTTCATTAAGAATCCCATTACAAAAAGAACATGTTCTGGGACTTTTATTTCTGCTACAATTATTTGGCTGTTGCAGTGATCAAACACCTATCTTGTTAGCAGATGTGTTTACCAGGGCAGATATTCTCAGGCTGCCATGTGTGTGTTTAATTATAGTACATGAAAGAGTTCATAATTACAAGGTAAAGACCACTTTAGGAGATGGGTAGAAATTGTCCCATGCTTCCCACATGTTCACCATATTTATTTTTAGCAAAATTTCTTGGAAAATATTCTGATAAGGTTTTGCTACGCAAAGGGACTCAAGGAACAAATAAGATACAATCACTTGAAACTCTCATGTCCTAAGACGATATTTTTCAACCTTCTTTTTTATCTCATGGCATACTTGAACCTATCGTTAAACTTATGAGGCACAATTAAATTATATGGATCAAAAAAGAGTAAAAATAAAAAAGAAAATATGGTGCTTTGAGCTTCTTTAAAAAATAATTTAATCAATGACCTTTAAACATTATGGTGGCATACCTAAGATCCTCTCACAGCACGCTAGTGTGCTATGGCATATAGGTTGCAAATCTCCCCTAGGAGAAGGACAAGGAGCTATAGAAATAGTGGCTGTCCGAGGTAGACGTAGGTAAGGAGAAAGAGAAGGTACAGATGGAATGAATGCCCTCGTGGGTCAGGGAAATAGTGGGCTCAGCGTTCTTGGTTCATTCTTGTTCGTCTGGTAGTTGAGGGAAACAAATTTGAATTGAGCTTAAAGGATATTCATGTCAAGAAGGAGGAAAGCTACTGCTGGTGATGGATACACCAGGAACACAGAAGCTGCTTCCCAGAATGCACACCCAATGCATCACTGGGACAGCATCACTGTGGAGAGGAAGACTCTCCCACTTTTTAGGTATAAGTCACAGATATGCATCCAGCTCATAAACAGATATATAGGACATCTGTGGTATCAAAATGACGTGTGGGATAATTTAAACAACTGTTTTAACAGGTTGTTTGGGGGAACAATAATGAACCAAGAATGTGGAGCAATACAGCTTCCAAGACATAAGGTATGTTCCACCTGTGATATTTAAGTGTTGAAAGGGTGCACATGATGGATGACAGTGTCCTCTTCACAGATGCAGGAGTGAGAGTCTTCTGAATTGACTTGAGCCAAAGACTGCTGCATATGTGATAGATGAAAAGCAAGAATCTAGCCCCAGAAACAAGGATATTGCTTCATGTTCTACCCTGATCGCCACTTTCTTGGATTTATGAAATATTGCATGATTATGGCCCCCTGTGAATTGGGACTTCATGTTGGGTTTAAGGTCTCCTGAACAGCCTGAAGAATCACCGGTGAGCATTTACAACATGGGTACAATCTAACTGGTCCTAAGTGAAACATTTGAGAAATAGGATGAGAGCCAGAGCGCCATTATTTATATAAAAAACATATACCAATAATTCACTCCTTATTTTCTATGTGATTTTTAGGACAACTGCCAAACCTGTTAATTTCTCTGGGCAGAAAAGGAATAGAAGTGGTGGGATAGAAAAAAAAAATAGCATCAAACAAACCAAAAAAGGTACTTCATATAAACTAATAGCAATAACATGATATTCATGGAACCATATAATTGAATCTACTCTGAACCGTCTGTTCAAATTATTTTAAAATAGAAAAGCAAATTTTTTATCTTGATGGGATCTCAGCCAATGAAATGATTTGCCAATGAAATGATTTACATTTAAGATTTTTCATTTCTGGCCAATCATTGAATGATTGTGAAATGAGCATTAGCATGAGTTAATTTATTATGGCAAGGAATGCATTCAGAAGGATTATTTGAATCTTGAGTTAAATAAAAGGGCAGAGTAAAATCTGTATTTCCTGGGAAACTATTTAAATTTTTCTCTTGAAATGCACAATCGTCCATAGCATCTGTTAGATTCCCTAGATTTGCACAATGTCAGTACGATGTTGCATTTAAATATCATTTTTTCTGCCACCTCTAGCTATTATTGTGCCCAGTGAGATAGGCATACACACACATGAAGAAAGTGATAGGAAAATGTATATACGCTTGAAGAAAGTAAAAAACTATTAAAATTGTAGTATTCAATATATACCAGAAAAGAAAGGTGAATAAAAGTCACATTTGAGTACCTCTTATAATTGCAGAAGTGAAATGTCGCTTGAATGTTACAATTTTAGTACAGTTTTTTGCCTTTCTTCAAATGTGTATACATTTTTGGCACCTCCTGTGTGTATATTTGATATAAATTGATTTTAAGATCCTGCACTTAAATTATTGCTTGCCTTTCATTCTCCTCTGGCCCCCTCGTCCCCAACACTGAAGGCTAAAAGATGTAAACCAAGGTACCTGAATACTCCATCCAGAGTGCCTTCTGGTATGCTTCTCAGTATGGTGGACACCATAGCGAAGGTCTCCTCCAAACTGAGCCAGCTACAAGATCTTCCCTGCCTATGATGTAGTTGAGCCATAGGTAGAAAAATTCAATGTAGTCAACCTGGGAAATGGCTCCAGGTTCAGCAGGATTGCTGAAGTGGATTTCCCTCAGGATAAAACAAAGTGACAAGTTCCCGGTAGTATCACTCCAACGTGAAAAAAGAAACAGTTCTAAGGACACAGTTCTAAGGACGTATCCTTGCAGAAGAAAATAGACTTCACCTGCAATGACTCCAAATTGACATTAACCATAGCAGCCATTTGAAAGCTCCCAGATAAAAGTGGAAGCCCAGTGTGAATAGGGAATTCTAACTTAGTAACTCTAGTTAGAGTTGGGTGGGAATTATTATTATTATTTTTTAATATGCCTGTCAAGTATTGTAGCAGCAGGCAGATCCACAGTTGGAAACAGGGGCAAAGCAAGACTGTGGGATCTGAAATGACTTTCTGCATTCTCTTTGACTCAATTCGAGATCACTGCCTGACAGACCTTTCCTGATATTGATATCACAGGTGATTTATGGGATGCCATGCTGTAGTACAAGGTAGCTTCACTGTCTCTCTGATCAAAGGACATCCATCACTCTACTTTTCTATTTAGTTGTTGTCATAGATGATACTTAACCTAATTTCAAACCTCAAAGTCCTGTAGATCAAATGTAAAGTTTACAAATAAAACTTCTCCACAGTGTGATTCAGCCGTGTCTGGGCCACTCTAGTTCGTATCATTTTACACTTTTATATACACGTGTTCCAACGGTCCTTTGGAAAAACAAAAATCCCACTCCTGTAATCAGAGGGAAATTGTCATCAGGAGCAAGGAAAAAGTTTATTATTTTGCCAAATGCTAGAAATCAAGCATCCGTTTTACACGCAAGGTTAAGTGATCAGCTGTCATCCAGATCAAAGAGGACGTAATCAGGAAAACATAAATCTCGATAAACTTCAGAATGATTTGCAGTCAGCTTCCCCGGTACATCTGGTGTGCTGTGCTTGTTTGGTGCGTATCAACTCTGAAAATAAATAATGCTTTGAAATTTTAAAAAATCATACTTGAAGTCACGTGCCAATGGCAGCTGGGTATGAAAAGCAGTCATTCCCACAAATGCAACTGAAATTTATTTATCTGGACATCTTTGGTACATAGTATAGACATGATACCTAATTTTCATTGAATTAGCCAATTAATCGGATAAAGATGATAAATAATTAGGCTGCAAATATCCTGAACAACACAGGGAGATAGAATCTAGTACCCAATCTGTCACTTAGCACCTGATCTTGAATAACATGATTGAATTCACTACCCATGGAGGGACTGACTTGTGTGCCCTCTGAGGTCCTGCCTCCTTGGCATTTTGCTGTATTTTCAGGTCTAATATAGACATGGGTGTCTGTTCATAAGGTTCTGCCTGTGGACTCTAAGCTCACTGAATGGACAGGCCAAGACTCACTCTCCAGTGGTCCACAATAGAAAACATTGGTTTGGAGGAGGAGGGGAGGTAAGGGGCTGCCTCGTCCTGGATCCACCATGTAAAGCAGCGTTAGCTGCAGATTACGGAATACACAGGGAGACGAGTTCCCACCTTTTTTGCTTTCTTTCCTGGATATGTGACTCCTTTGGTTTTCAGTTTTTCCTAGTTCCTAATATCTGGAGTTTTCATATCTTTCCTATAGAATTTGCCAGGCATTTATGAAAAAAAAAAAATTCACCCTAAAGTGTTCAACAAATGGAAGTCGTTGTTGGTCACTATACTCCACTATACTTTTGTTTTCTTTATACTTTGGCGGCTCCACTTGTTTATGCCACCTTCCCACACCTTCTTCTTGTGTTTGAGATTAGTACTTTGCCACCAAAATGTTTAATGGCCTTTTTTCACTCATTTACCTTCACAGGCAGGGGATTGGGTGATCTCTCCTTTCTCTTATCAAAAATCTTTCTCACTTTATCTTAAGGAGAGTTGGTTTTTAGTCCACTGAAAAAACAGAAGAAGAGTAATTTTAATTGTCTTATTTTCTCCTTCTTTTTTTTTGCAATCAAACATCCAGATAAGCCAGAGTTCCCCACAGGCAGATGCTAGGCCTGCATAATTCTTGTAAAGACCTGGGTTTCTGATTTGGGCAGTTGACTTCACAGGTGGAGTTCTTACTACTCTGGGGGGATTGTGCATTCCAGAGAGAGTGGCCACTGTGATTTCTCCCACCCACATACTCTTTGCCACCCTTAGTTTTTGGTACTGTTCCCTTTGAGAAGTGGGGTCTGTGTTGAATTTGGTGGGCCATGATTATGGCAGAAGTCATGCTGCCTGATTTCTGTGACTAGGTCATTGAACACTTCACCTTGGTACTTAAGGCACAGGCACTCACTCTTGGAACCACCATGCCACCGTGCTGTGAGGAATCCCATGTGTCCAGCAGAAAGGGCCCTGGAGAGGGACAGGGAGGCTTTGGTTTCCAGGTGAGGACCAGCCCCTGTTTGTCCACTATGTGACAAGCTCATTGAAAGTGGACCCTGCAGATCCCAACTGAGTCACCTCAGCTGATGCCGTGAGGAGCAGAGACGAGCTATCCTTGCTGAGTTTTGTACACTTTGCAGAGTTTCAAACAAACTGAATGATTATTTTTAAGCCTGTATATTTTAAGAGGGGGTTGATACCTTGCAAGAGATAAACTGAGATTTTTAAAAATTTTGCCCTGGGAGTCTATGTTTCATTAGATAAAGTAACAAGGTGAAGAAGAGATAGATTTTCTCGGTTCAACTCCATTAGCTTTGAAGATTCCTTCCATATTTAAAAGGTAGGTGTGTGAGAGGAGTCCTCTAAGAAAAGTTCTGCAGGAATAGAAAAACAAACCCACGTGTATGCAATACTAAACTGGAACTAGTCGGGCAACACTCACGTGAGCATTAGAAAGTAAAACTCAGCAGGAATCTAGTAGGGGGAGGACGGCAGAGAGGTGGGGTGAACTCACATCTAACGGGTGCAATGTGTCTATTCTGGGTGAAGGTCACACTTAAACCATTGACTTCAAATGTAGAAATGCAAATCATGTAACCAAAAGGTGTTTACCCCATAAAGCTCTGATATTAAAAAAAACCTTAAAAACCCATCTCTATGGAGACATGTGATATTATTGTTTATACTTTCTATTTCTGTCATAAATATTTTAGAAGGAAGTATGAGGTGCTCACACCAAGGGCAGCAGCCAGTCACTATGTAAAATCAAATGTTTTCAATGAACTATTGATGGGAGGTAACTTGGTTGGTGTAGTGGCTGCTCACAGAGAAGCCAGTACCAGGCTTTAGGGATTCGAACCCAGCCTATCACACACACCTGTGGTGAGACTTTGTTCAGATGAGACCTCTTCAGATTCCCTTTCCTGTTCCTTATCTGCAAAATGGGATTTATAGCAGCATGTGTCCTAGAGGTAGTAGTGATCAAAGGAGCTCATATTGTAATTCCCTGAGAAGCAGGGCTAAGTGTTTGATACCTAATAACAGTAGCCATGAAGCCTGACCTCATCAAAGAAAGTAGTTAGAGGAAAGAAAAGGGATCCCCCTTTGGGAATCGGGAACTGATGGCTTCCTTATGCTAGCCAGCTCCCTTTCCATACCTGGTCTTTACTGTTCTATAGGTAATTTAAAATATTATAAAATATGAGTTGGGAAACATACACCAACAAAGGAGGATTTGGAGAAGCTGGAGGGAAACCAAGCTGAAGAGGGAATGTGGCAACCAAATGGATGTGGCCAAGAACCCCACACTGAGACGCCAGATAACATGGTGTCCATAATGTCACCCCTAAAAGTCACTATACGTAGGGAAAATGGGAAATTTTACTTAAATGCACTTTTATTTGCAAAATATTCATCACAAAATTTTATAAAATCTTCTATGTTGACCACCTCTTTGTAAACTTTTGTAATAAATATTTTGTAAGAAAAGGTACTTTTATTATTATTATTATTTTTGAGACAGAGTCTCTTGCCCTGAGTAGAGTGCTGTGGGTGACATCATAGTTCACAGTGGCCTCAAACTTCTGGGCTCAAGCTATCCTCCTGCCTCAGCCTCCCAAGTTGCTGGAACTATAGGCATGTCACAATGGCAATTAGTTTTTCTATTTTTATTAGAGACAGGGTCTTGCTGTTGTTGAGGCTGATCTCGAACTCCTGAGCTCAAGAAATCCACCTGCCTCAGCCTCCCAGAGTGCTAAGATTATAAGCATAAGCCATTGGCCTGGCCAGAAAAGGTACATTTAACTACAATATTCCAGACTTTAGGGGCTACTTGGAGACACCCTGCATAGGGATTCTATTTATATTCTTGTGGGGAAATAAATGCCAAGGGTTCAGAATGCAAAACCACCAGTTTGCCATTGAAAACACATGTTGTGAAACTAAAGGAACCTCCCAGAGGCTGAGACCAAAACTTTCCTTCCTGAGCCATCAGAATTGGAAGGTTTCTTTCTTTCTTTCTTTTCTTTTCTTTCTTTCTTTCTTTCTTTTTTTTTTTTTTTTTTTTTTTTTTTCCCATAATGAGAGAAGGCTCTCACAGAAGAGA
>NW_003852494.1:6343671-6349651 GCF_000181295.1 Otolemur garnettii
GCCACCTCTGGCATATGGGGCTAGCACCCTACTCCTTTGAGCCACAGGTGCCACCCTGGAAGCTTTCTTTTATACCTGAATTCACTCCCAATTTTTCCCATTCCCTGAATGTTTGGAAAAACATTCTTTCTGCTCTTCAGAGGAGAAAGAACTTTTTTATTCGTTAGAAATATAACTGTGAAATGAAATTTAATATGCATTTGAAAAGAGGTCAATATATTTTTTAAAAAAGGAGAACAGATATGCCTTTGAAAACAAAAGGAAGGTCCCAGTATTTTTGTTCTGAAGAACAAAAGAAAGTGTGACTTTTAAATTCTGTAAAGGGGTTCTGATGTCTGTTTGAAAGGGAGAAGCATTAAGGGTATTTTTGTTAATTGGGTTTTTAAACAAACTGATGCCAGAAGCTCTTTTGATTTTGTAGATTGCTGTCCACATCTGTAACACCAATAATTAGAACATCACAAGTACTCACTGAGTGTTTGTTAAATAAGGAATAGCTAAGATCACCAAACACAAAGCCCTTAGTATTCACAGCAGTCTTACAACTGCTGGGAGGGGATGGGAGGATGTGTGGTTTTTCAAAGCTGAGTGGAGTCCAGTGGTCTTAGATGGTGTAAACACATGTCTCCTATATCTCTCAGATAGACAAGTATCACAGATTACCAATCCAGGACAAAAATCTGTCCTATTTCCAAGGTCCAGTTAAAGAGACACAGAGAAGCTAGACTGTCTACCCAAAGCCACACTTTTGGCAAAAGTCAGAAGTCAGGGTAGCCTCAGGGGATGAGAAAAGCAACCTGCAATCTCGGTCTGTCCGCAGAAGAGAATTCAAGATTAGTGCAGAACAACACTCACAGGAATCAGCCGAGTGGAGCAGCAGCACTGTCCCGAGGGGAACCTGGCAGCCGTAGTTCGCTGCCTCCTGGCTTAACCACAGCCGAGCTTTCCTTTCTCAGCTCTCAGGGAAAAGTCACTGGCCATAAGAGGGAACCACAGTCTGGCTCTAACATGCAGTCTAAAGGTTTTTTATATCAGTTGCCAAAATTTAAAACTGAGAGACTTGACATAAAAACAAAATCTAAATTTCCAGATTCTCTTAAAATCTCAGGGTTTGACCCCTCTGAGTCCAGATTCGTATGTGACAATGGGCCAGGACTGAGCATTGATCCTCTTTCTCCCCACTGAGGCATAAATGCTTTTACTTAATACACTCATTGTCTGGCAGGGTTCGTAGTTGTTGTACATAGTTTTATATGTGATATGTTTACATATCTTTCTCTCTATATATATGTATATATACACACACATACAAAGAGAGAGAAAAAGGAAAACAGAAAGAGAGAGAGAGAGAGAGAGTAGTTTGAGTATCCAAAGGAAAAAAGTATAAAATGTCCTGGTTCTGACACTGAGTCTCTCACCTTCTGTAAGTTCTTTTAATTCTCATCCCAAGTGATTTTTTCATACCTAGAGTCTGTGGGGGCTTCAGCAGGTGAAAATTCTGCCTCTCTTAGCGGTGCTGTTTTGAGTGTGCTTTGTGTATTCCTTTGCTGGCAATATTCTATTAGATCAATGATTTTTTCTGAAACCCTGTTGCCTAGAATTTTATCATATTTCTTATTAACCATCTTTGTTTATATTACCTGGGAGAACCTAATGCGATTTCCCCGTACATCTGTCAAGGTAATCCGTTTGCTGTCATCTTGTATTTTGAGTCGAAACAAGTACATATACTAATCTTTAATTTATAGCATGAATTTCATTACATCATGTGGGTCTGAGAGAAAGGCTTTCTGTTGATCCCAAGATGTATTCTGTGAGCACCACTTAATATCACGTTTGTTCAGTGAGTTGGAGAAATCTAGCTGCTCTGTTTGCTGCCAGTTATGAAATACGTTCTGAGTTTTAATGCTATTAGTTCTTCCTAAATTGTACAGAAAAAAAAAATTTCAAAGAGAAATATTTAGGTCACTGACTAAAGTGAGATTTACTCTGAAAACTTCATAACAGAATGGTTCATATTTTCTTTTATGTTATTAAGTGATTATATGCCTTTTATATATACATACGTAATAACCCCATCCTTACTATAAAGTGAAGGAGAGATAATGGGACTTGTAATCACAATTACTGCTATTAAGTTGTAGTTACCACATTATTGGATATATATTCCCATAAATGATCTATTTAATGAACACATTGCTCCTTTAATAAAGAATTAAGTTTGGAGGCTGAGCTGCAGAGGGATCTAAAGCTTTTGTATGTTCCTTAATTAGAGGGTATTTCTAGCCAATTAGCTCATGCACAGCTCAAGTTCATTGCTAGGACAGAAGGGGTCCCTCTCACTTTTGCACACACACGCTTTCTCTGGAAACATTAGTTTTTATAGGTTCTCCATGGCAGCAGGAGAAGGCAGCCTTGAGAGAGAGAGCCAGGGAGGGACAGGTGTTGTGGAGGCCACCCGCATGGGTGGGGCCAGACTAGGCACAAGCAGAACATAGCCTGCATACACCCTGGGGTTGAGATTTCAGTCCCCTTTTCCCAGTAGTGAAAGCTCACCACACTCCATGTTTCTTGCTTATGGTGGAATGGAACATTCATTTTCTTCAGAAAACAAATACTAAATCCATTTTCTACAGGGGCTCAGTGTCATGTACAATTGTCCCCATCAATAGTGGAGGGGTTTTCTTGCACTGAAGCTAATAAACCAGCTCCAAGATCAATTTAAGACCCCAGAACACGGCACCCATAGACAGGAGGACCTAAACTCCTACACCTACAGGTTTTTCTTTTCTTAAAATCTGTATACATATATATTTTTTCAAAAGTCTAGAATTTTATTGCTAGGATAGCAAACTTCATAAAGACACCTTTTAAAAGTACTTAGAAAATGATAAGCAAAATGAACAAAAAACTTTTACCAAAGAAAAGCAACGATTACTGTTATCATGCACATACAGTCAAATTACTAACAAACCGAGCTACATTACATTAGCTACAACTACATTAAAGAGTATATGGGTTATATAATCCATATTCTAAGACTACAGGAGACATGTTCCAAAATCCTTGGGTTTGGGGTAGGATTTTGGGGGGGTGTCATCCTCTGTGTGTGTTTATATGTATATAAAACATACACATATATAAAACACTTATTATATGTAAGTATATATATATATATGTTTCATAGACATATTTCACATACATTATACACATGTATATATGTTTTTTTATATATATACATATGTATTCATATATATATATAAATAATTTTACCTTTAGTAAAATTTAGTGGCATTAGCATATTTTCACAACATAGATGAATTTTTGCTTTAGAGGCCAGTATGAATTATGTTGAGGAGTGGTTATGCTCTGATTCGTCCTTTTTAGAAACTTGGATTCCTTCTACCATAGAATTCAAACACTCAGGGTGTTACCACACAAACAGGGTCTGGTTGCCTGTCACAGTCAGCCAGTTGGGGATAGGACCACCAAACTTTATTTGTCAGAAGGCTGGTGATTCTTGATAACAATGAGAGTGGCCTCTCCAAGACTGTTCTTCCATTTCCAAAATCACAGTTTTATACATAGAAGTTCAAAGCAAAGACCACATTGACCCTTATTTTAAATAATAATTAGCATAACTCAGTGAATTATTATAATATTCTAATTCAAAAGGTAATTTCCTAAATGAATCCACCTAAACTCCTCAAGATGGGCATCTTTACAATGGAAGCAAAATTTACCAAACAATAAGAATGGGAGACCAGGGGTGAAGGTCAGGCAGGAGCTAAACTGACCAGACCAGCTGTGTCATGTTGGCACTAGTTCCATCTTTTTTGTTGTTGTTGTTACAGAGTCCCTCTTAGGATCGTGTCTCAGCCCCAAGAGGTGTGCCATTCATTATGACCCCCCATCCTCCTCTCTGTTCCTTTCTCCCTGCTCCCTCATTCCCCTCAAACCCCCTTGTATTACCTCATCTACTGGCTTCAAATTAGAATTGAGTACATTATATTCTTACTTCTCCATTCTTGTGATGCTTTGCTAAGAAGAATGTGTTCCACCTCCATAGAGGTTAATACAAAAAATTGAAGTCTCCACCTTTTTAGTGGCTGAATTCTATTCCATGGTACACATATACCATAGTTTGTTAATCCATTCCTGGGTTGGTGGGCGTTTAGGTTGTTTCCACATTTTGGTGATTATAAATTGAGCTGCAATAAACAGTCTAGTGCAAATATCCTTGTGATAGAAAGATTTTTTTTTTCCTTCTGAGTCAATTCCTAGTAATGGGATTGCAGGATCAAAAGGGTGGTCTAATTTGAGTTCTTTGAGGTTTCTCCATACTTCCTTCCAAACAGGTTGTATTAGTTTGCAGCCCCACCAGCAGTGTAGAAGTGTTCCCTTCTCTCCACATCCATGCCAGCATCTGCAGCTTTGAGACTTTCTGATATGGGCCATTCTCATTAGGGTTAGGTGATATCTCAGGGTAGTTTTGATTTACATTTCTCTGATGATTAGGGTTGATGAGCATTTTTTTGTATGTTTGTTAGCCATTAGTCTGTCTCCTTTAGAGAAGGTTCTATTCATGTCTCTTGCCCAGTGATCTATGGGATTTGGGGGTCTTGTTGTTGTTGTTGTTGTTTAATTTGAGTTCTCTATACATCCTAGTTATCAAGCTTTTGTCTGATTCATAATATGCAAATAGTTTTTCTCATTCTTAAGGTTGTCTATTTGCTTTGGTTGTTGTCTCCTTAGCTGTACAGAAGCTTTCAGTTTAATTAAGCCCCATTTGTTTATTTCTGTTGTTGTTGCAACGGCCAAAGAAGTCTTCTTCATAAAATCTTTCCCCAGGCCAATATCTTCAAATGTTTTCTCTACACGTCCTTTGAGGATTTTTATTTTTTCATGTCTTAGATTTAAATCTTTTATCCATATTGAGTCATTTTTTTGTAAGTAGTGAGAAGTGTGGGTCCAGTTTTAGTCCTTTACATGTGGTTATCCAGTTCTCCCAGAACCATTTATCGAATAGGGATTCTTTTCCCCTTGTTTGGCTTATCAAAGATCATGTGGCTATAAGATGTCAGTTTCATCTCATGGTTTTCTATTCAGTTCCAAATGTCAGTGTCTCTATTTTTTTGTGCCAGTACTATGCTGTTTTGATCATTATGACCTTATAGTATAGCCAAAAGTCTGGTATGATTATACCCCAATCTTTATTTTTATTACTAAGAATTGTCTTGGCTATAGCAAGGCAATAGGAGTTTCTTCTGATTCCATACAAAATGAAGAATTCTTTTTTCCAAATCTTGAAAATATGATGATGGTATTTTAATGGGGGTTGCTCTGAGTTTGTAGATTGCTTTGGGTAATGTAAACATTTTCACAATGTTGCTTATTCCCAGCCATGAGCATAGTATGTTCTTCCATTTGTTAATATCTTCTGCTAATTCTTTTCTTAAGGTTTCATAATTTTCTAGGTAAGGTCCTTCACCTCTTTTGCTAGGTATATTCCTAGGTATTTCATTTTTTTTAAGCTACTGTGAAGGGAATTGTGTCCTTGATTAGCTTCTCATCTTGGCTGTTATTGGCATATACAAAGGCCACTGATATGTGGGCATTGATTTTATATCCTGAAACATTGCTGTATTTTTTGATGACTTCCAGGAGTCTTGTAGTTGAGTCTTTGGGGGGTCTCTAAGTATAAGATCATTTAGTCAACAAAGAGCAAGAGTTAGATCTCCTTTGCCCTCATTTGGTGCCCTTTATGTCCTTCTCTTGCCTGACTGTATTGACTAGAACTTCCAGCACTATGTTGAATACTAGTGATGATAAAGGACAACCTTGTCTGTTTTCATTTCTAAGTGGAGAAACTCTCAGTTTTACTCCATTCAGTATAATACTAGCTGTGGGTTTGTCATAGATGGCTAAAATCAGATTAAGAATTGTGCCACCTATACCCATATTCTTTTTTTTTTTTTTT
>NW_003852494.1:6352342-6419642 GCF_000181295.1 Otolemur garnettii
TTGATGAGATTAGAGATTTTACTCTTTTTTTCTTGGTTAGGCTGGCCAAAGGTTTATCTATTTTATTGACCTTTTCAAAAAACCAACTTTTGGATATTCTTAAGTGTTCTAATTAGAAAAGGATGCTGAATTTTATCAAATGCTTTTGCTGCATCTATTGAGAGGATCATCTGGTCTTTGTTTTTGCTTCTGCTGATATGGTGAATTACATTTATGGACTTACATATGTTAAACCAGCCTCGCATCCCTGGGATGAAACCTACTTGATCATGAGGAGTTTTTTTTTTTAATTTTTTTTTTTTTTTATTGTGTAGCTGTAATCTATTGGGTAGGATTTTGTTGAGAGTTTTTGCATCTATATTTGTTAGTGAAATTGGTCTGAAGTTCTCCTTTTTATTTGGGGTTTTTCCTGGTTTGGGCATCAGGGTGATGGTTGCTTCATAGAACATGTTGGAGAAGATTCCTTCCTTCTCAATTTTTTGGGAATAATTTCTACAGTATGGGTATAAGCTCTTCTTTGAAGGTTTGGTAGAGTTCTAGTGTTAAGTCATTTAGACCAGGGTATTTTTTGGTTGGGAGATTTGTTATTGTTTCTTGTATCTTAGTTCTTGAAATTGGTCTGTTCAAGAGATCTATTTCTTCTTGATTAAGTCTAGGGAAAGAGTGTGATTCCAAGTATTAATTTATGTCTTTTGCATTGTCAAATTTCTGGACATAGAGTTTCTTGTAGTATTCAGATATGATCTCTTGTATCTCTGTGGCATCTGTTGTTATGTCTCATTTATCATTTCTGATTGAAGTTATTTGAGATTTTACTTTTCTTTTTCTAGTTAATCTTGTCAAAGGTTTATCAATTTTATTTATTTTTTCAGAAAACCAACTTTTTGTTTTGTTCACTTTCTGAATGAGTCTTTTGTTTTCAATTTCATTGATCTCTGATTCAGTTTTAGTTATTTCTTTTCTTCTCCTGGGTTTGAGATTAGATTGTTTTTCTTTTTCCAGTTCTATAATATGTTCATGAGTTTTTTAATGTGATCTCTTTCTGTTTTTCAAATGTAGGCATCTAATGTGATAAATTTCCCACTTAAGACTGCTTTTGCTATATCCCAGGGGTTTTAATAACTTGCATCTTTATTGTTGTTATATTTGAGGAATTTAATGATTTCCTCTTTTATGTCTTCTTAAACCCACCTCTCATTTAGCATAATGTTTAATTTCCAAGTTTTTATGTGGAGATGAACATTTGTGTTGGAGTTGAATTCTACCTTTATTGCCTTGTGGTCTGGGAAAATACAAGGTTTAATTATTATTCTTTTAATTTTGCTGTGGTTTGATTTGTATCCTGGATATGGTCTATTTTGGAGTATGTACCATGGGCTGATGAGAAAAATGTATATTCCTTAGTTTTGGGATGGTGTGTTCTGTATATGTCTATTAATCCCATTTGTTCTATGGTAACATTTAATTTCTTTGTGTCATATCATTGTTTAGTTTCCGTTTAGAGGATCTGTGCAATTGTGTCAGAGGTGTATTAAAATGCCTGGATATTATGGTGTTATGAGATACCTTATTTTTCAGACTCATCAAGGTCTGTTTCATAAATCTAGGGGCATTTATGTTGAGTGCATAAACATTTAAAGTTTAAATGTCTTCCTGTATTATTTCTTTGACCAGTATAAAGTGTCCATTTTTGTCTTTCTTAACTTTAGTTGCTTTAAATCTGCTTGTATCTGAAAATAAGATTGCAACCCCTCCTTTATTTTGATTTTCATTTTCTTGAAATACTGTTTCTATCCCTTAACCCCAAGTTTTGGTTTGTCCTTCTAGGCTAGGTGTGTTTTCAGAAGACAGCATGTGGATGCCTTGTACTTATTATTATTATTAATTTTTTTTTTTTTGCGGTTTTTGGCCAGGGCTGGGTTTGAAACCATCACCTTCAGCATATGGGGCTGGTGCCCTACTCCCTTGAGCCACAGGCACTGCCCAATGACTTGTGCTTTTTTTATTCAGCCAGCTTGTGCCTCTTCAGTGGTGAATTCAGTCCATTAACATTTTTGTTGAGAGAATTGATCAATGTGGCAGGGTTATATTCACCTTTCTTTGTGAAAATCCATTGTGTATTTTTATCTTTTGTATCACTGTGGAAGCTATGTTTGACCTTTAGCTTCTGGGTGTGTACTTTGCTGGTGGTCCATTGTGGTGGTCAATGTAGAGAAGAGGTCTATGTATTTCACTGTAGAGCTGGATTTGTAGTGAATTTTCTCATTGCTTATGGAAAAGATTTGATTTCTCCATCAATTTTGAAGCTTAGTTTAGCAGGATACATATTTCTGGGCTAAAAATTGTTTTGTTTAAGAATGTTGAACTGAAAATTATTTTTTAATGAATGTTGAAGGTGGATGACCATTCTCTTTTGGCTTGGAAAGTTTCAGTTGAAAAGTCTGCTGTCATCCGAATCGTTCTGACTCTGTAGATCAGTTGGTACTTACTCCTGGCTGCTTACAGAATTTTTTCTTTTATTTTGACTTTGGCCATGTTCATTACAACGTGTTTTGGAGAAGTTCTGTTTGAGTTTAAATGACTTGGGTTTGATATCCATCTGAAAGGAGTGTGCCACAGTTTTTAGTCAAACTCAGGAACTTTTCATTTATGGTAGTTTCCAGTAGGGCTTCCATTCCTATGGGACAATCTTCTTTCCTTCAGGAATCCTTATTTGCACTTTGGAATGTTCTGTGCTGTCTCCTAGTTGTCTAAGTATCTGTTCTGCTTTCTCTTTCTACTTTTCTGCCTCTTTGACTACCTGGGTTAACTCAAAAACGTTATCTTCTAGCTCTGAGGTTCTTTATTCTCCATGGTCTAACCTATTTCTGATAGTTTCTACTGCATCTTTACATTCTCTGATTGTCTCCTTCATTTCCTTAATCTCCACCATATCCTTTTTATATTCTTCATATCTTTCATCTGACTTTTGGTTCTGTCTTTCTTCTTTCTCATCCATTCCTTTTGTTGTCTTTATCATCCATATTTTAAATTCCCTTTCTGTCAAGTCCATTAATTCTTTATAGTGGAGTCTTCTGAAGTAGGTGCCTCATCATTCCTTGGGGTGGTTGCTCTGTTTTGGTTTTTCATGTTGACCAAATTTTTCTGTTGGTTCCTCCTCATGTGTTCTTTCTTCTTGTTCACCTCCTTGTTCTCCTTTTCCCTTCTCACTGCCTCCCTCCTTTGTTTCAAACTTAAGTCCTTGCTCTTGTTGACAATATGTCACTGGGACACCAGGTGGCACTGTGCTTTTTTTTTTTTTTTTTTTTTTAGGAGATCGAGAACTCAGCCAGCAATCTCTATTTGTTATTCCTAACTTAGTTGTCTTCAGTGATCACCTAATCATTTTCTCACCATTCAGCTCCTGCTGGGTTAGAATCTTAAAGCTCCCAAGAATCCATCAGGGGCAGGTCTCACAGTGCTCCCTGACTCCAGTTCCTGTAGGGTGCGTGATTCCTTCAACCTGTCCCAAGAGTGGAGTTAGATCCCCACAGGATCAGAATTCAGATAGCCATGCTTTAGGTCCCTGCTAGACCTTATCACAATTTCCCACTATGGCAGCCCCCTAGTTGCCCAGACCTTCTCAGTATGACTGCCTCACCAGCCACCAAACCTATGACAAATTTACTCTGACTGGCATTCAAATATGGTTCCTATATATTGTTCAAGTCTGCCCACTCTTACAAGTTTTCCACTCAATGTGCAGTTTCCCCCACAAAACTGAAAACCCTGAAAAAGCTTCCTTCTATCCAGGATCTCTGTGGGGCCCAGCCTATCCCAGTGGGTCACAATCACGTGCCTAATTCATCAGATTTCCACTGCTCTGGATCACACACTTTATCCAGCTCACTACCTCCTTGCTGTGCTCCCTGTGCTATAACTCTGGGTCAGGTTCCTGGGCCAGATATGGCTGGATTCTCTCTTTTTCTCCAGTCATTCTAGGAGAGCTCAGATGAACAATCCTTCTGGTCTGACATCTTGCTCTATCCCCTGACTGACTCCATCTTATTCTCACTAGATATGTTTTCACCTGCTCAAGATCAAGGTCATTCCATGTTGAGAAGAGAGATCATGATGTTTCCTTTATGGGAGTCTGTTATCCTCTCAGATCATGTTCACTGGCTGGAAATCAGTCGCATCACCCCAACTCAACAATGAGATGGAATAGAGATGTAGTCTAGCCATGGTCCTAGAAAGAAAATTAAAGGGGCTTGAGAATATATTTTAAGAGTGATCCTTGTCATTACCTAGGCTGCAGGCGTTGAGCTTTTCAGTTCTGCATTTTCAGTCAGGAGTACGGTACTTTCCATGCCCCAGCTAAGCATATGCTTTCAGGGCTGGCCTATTTCATGGGCAGAAATTTTCCCTCAGACAGACTATCAACATTTTCCCACACCAAAGGCCAGGCAAGTCTGACCTCTATTTGCTGAGTGGCAGCTTACCCTGGAGAAAAGTTAGAAGTGTCAGAACATTGAAATAAAAGAGCTTCCTGCAGGAATTCAGCCTTATCAAACCTTAACACTGATTAATGCTTTGACAAACAGGGGAAATGAGGCCTAGAGAATTAATAGCTTAAGTTAATGTGCATGGAGCCAATTCTTTCTTCCAAAGCTAGTCCTCCAAAATGAGAAACAGTAACAGCAGTTTGTAAATAGAATTTAATCCTCAGTCACACATCTGGAAGAGCGAACTCCTCTTACATTTCTCATAATGATCAGACACTAATAATAACAAAGGCACAAGAAAAAAGTTACATTGAGAAGGATAGTTGCCCCAAAATGTAATAGTCCTTTTCTGAGCTGGACGATTCTGACAATTTGGAAGGCAAATATTTTCACATGTGCACGTGGAAAGTTAATCTAGGGTCTTTCTGTAAATCCAATCACAAATGAATTGTGTGCTAATGGGAGTTTTATGTTCTTGAGTTTTCCTTCTTGGAATTCAGGTAACACAAAATTCTGCCTAATCTCCAGTAATGGCATATCACTATCATAGGTTCACATGTGTCTGTCTCATATACTTTTCCCACCTTCATCCTAGTCTGTCTCCTCTGAAGTCTCTTACCTGCCTCCTCAGTTTCAGTGTTATAGATCCATGTCTTTGGGTGACGACTTTGAAAAATATACGGCAATGGTTAGTGTACATAAGCATCTTCAGATCCAGATGTTGTACCATGCAGCATGTGTTTCTCAGTTTTTCTTTGTTCAGCACGACGCCTAAGGGAGCTCTCATGAATGTTGTTAGCTCCTTCATTCATTTCCACTGTGAGTTTCAACTGATGGACTCTATTTTGCTTCTCCTATTCCTGAACACACATCCTAAGAATGGTTTGTGTCCATTACATTTACATGATTTCTCAGTCCATTGGGTTAAGGTGAATGTTCATGTCCTCAGATCTGGCTTTGATATTGTAAACTCTATATCTAGCTAGTTGTTATAAAATTCACATATCTATTTATGACAATGAAACATCCAAAGCCTATTTTTTCCCCCAGTTTTTAAGTCAACTTAAAAATCTTAGTATTACATTTATAAAGCCAAGACATTTTACAATGTAAACTAAGTTAATTAAACACCTTCAAATATTTTAAACTATATTATAAATGTAATATTTTAAATTTTTAAATATTATTGAGATGATGATGATGTACTAAGGGAAGGTGAGCTTTTCAAAACTAAGTGCTCAACCTCCACAAAGCCATACTTCAGG
The DNA here is from genome assembly GCF_000181295.1 of Otolemur garnettii. Classification (NCBI taxonomy): domain Eukaryota; kingdom Metazoa; phylum Chordata; class Mammalia; order Primates; family Galagidae; genus Otolemur; species Otolemur garnettii. The sequence continues at coordinate 6,358,092 of NW_003852494.1, forward strand.
CAGAGGAATCTTGAGCTCTTTTGTACTTCACCTTTTGCCCAGCATGAATTAGAGATCTATGTTGCATGTGAATAGAAATAAAAGTTATAAAACCTTCAGAATGGAATGCTGGGATGCAAGTCTATTACAGTGGAAGGTGAAAGCTTTTATTTTCCATTTTTTTTTATTAAGTCAAATGCATATAGATCAAGAATCACTTAGCAAAAAAGATATTTAGTTTCCATTTTGCCTCCCAGCTGCCTTCCTCACTTGTTTTTAGCCCTTGCCCCTTTGTGTGGGATTGTCTTGCTTTGGGGGGTCTAAAAGCACTATCAATCACTGTCACAAGAGCTGTCTTTGCAGCACAAAGGCATCCAAAGCATTTTGGCACCTGAATGCATCATGTGCCTTCCCCAGAGAGAGGAGAGGCCTCAGTGCCCTGAGATAACTTCTGCTGGCTCCAGTGTGCTCCAGTGGCAGCACAAGAAAGGAACATGTATAGATACACGAGTAGATACGTTTGTGTCACTTTTCTGAAAATGAAACCAGGCAGAGGGAAGAACAGAGAAAAATATAGAAAGAAATTGCTATTTTTAAATAAGACATTCTTTCCACTTTATAATCTCTTTACTGAATGAAGAAAGAGAAAACTGAACGGGTACAAAAATATAATCTGGTGGAAGAAACAAGACCTCACCTTTGATAGATGAGGGTGAAAATAGTTTAAAATAATCCATTGTATATTTTAAAGTGGCTAAAGGGAAGAATTTGAATATTTCCAGCATAAAGAAAAGGTGTATATTTAAGGTGATGGATGTCCCAATTGCACTGATTTGATCTTTATGAATTAGAGCAATCTATTAAATTACCACATGTACTCCCAAATATGTGCATCTATTACATACAAATAAAAATGCTTAAAAATAGATCTCTATGGACAGCAAAGTGTTTCTCAATGGGATATTACTTTTGACTGGTGCCAAAATTTAGTAAATGAATAATGATTACTGGCCTTGTGGTTTGTACTACCTTTGGATTTTAGTCTCTATTAGAGAAAGAAACAGAAGATAGATAGATAGATTCTGCCATTGTGTAGATATGTGTTCATATCCACCTACCCACACACACACAATTATCTCTCTCCATCTTCAGTCATAATTGTCCAGTCTTTTATGAGTAAGCAAGATATGGTAAATTCTCACCTCTTAGCATTGTGTTCTCTAGTTTGTTCATCGGGTCTTTTTCTGGAGTTCTCATTGATCACCATTATTTACTCACGTTAACTGTCATGTGAATTGTATTTCACTCACACTAGTTTTGAACCTGGGGCTCACAAAACATGTAAAACTCACCTGTCTCTTGCACATTGACTGCCATACTAGAAAAAAAATAAGTAAATTCTTTCCTTGGTGCCACAGTATAAAACAGTGTGGCAATAATTTGTTAACAATAATGAATACTGATTTAAATTTTTCCTCTGTGAACAATACATTAAGCTATCTAGATAAAGGTGGGGCTGGATTCCTTATCTAGAATATGGAGACTTTCACATTCTGGCTAACATACACCCATTTATTCTTGTTCTGAGGCAATTTCAATAAGGAATAAGTTGATACATAAAATTGAACACATTTAATACAGGTAAAGACCATGGGGAGATTATAGTTTCATGTGTATTAGGAAAGAATATTTGCTAATACTGAACCCCAGAACTAGTCAGACTTACTCACCGGGCCCCAGGTAGTGAGACCAAGGGTGTAGGCAGTGTGGAGTGGCAGAGGGTAGTAAGAACATGCTATTGACAGGCAAGTTCTGCGTGGATAATCTGAATATACTCAGATTTTCTTCCCCAAATTCCCAAATCATAAAGGTCAATGCACCTACTCAAGGAGACTCACAGTGGCTGCAATTCTACAGCCACTAAGTCTATAGGAATCTCCTACCATCACACTGCCTTCCAGGCACCCCTCTTTTTTTCAGGCCCTTCCAGTTAGTTAGTATAAATATTTAATGAAGCAAGCATTTCCAAAAAGTCAAAACAAATACATAGTCTACAAAACATTATTTTCCACTTTAGAAAAGTAGAGGAAGTACAAAAGACTTTGATTGTCTGATGGAACACACAAGAGAAGGGGTTGAGGAGAGATGGAACTGTAGAGAGAATAGGCAAATGAATGTTTCTACATGTTTTCTTTCACACCAAAACTCTCATTGAAGCATTTAGATGAGTTTCACCTCAGTGTGCCAGTTTTCATGGAACACAGGTAGACTGGGCTGAGATGTCAGGGACTCGCAGCAATTCACTGAAAGGAAACAAAGCAGCGGCTGACTCAGCAGTGTAGATGGGCGCATAGTGGGTCATCACTACAGGGAGAAGGATGCACTTTGACTCCTCCTCCAACATTCAATTTCTATTAAATTCTTCCCACTCAGTAAGTGATCTTGTGTGAGTCATCCCCATGTCTCACGAAACCCTGTGAGATGATACTGTTCTTATTCCTATTTTACAGTCAAGGATACTGAGGCTCAGAAAAGATGGGAACATTTTCTTTTCCCAGGACTTATATCAAGGGATGTATGAGGATGTAAATCTAAGAACTATGACAGCCAATTCACCCTTCCTCGTCTTGTTTTAAACATGCAGTGGTTGCCCTGGCCTGTCCATCTAGTGTACAGCCCTGGGGACAGTACCTTGAACAAAACTTGAGTCCCTAAATATAGGCAAATATTGCAGTGCTTAAGGTCATCAGAGTCTGAATTCTATCCCCTCATTAATGGCTTGTGAAATTTATTAACTCCTAGGTACCTCAACTTCTTTGTCCATAAGCTATTTAAGGAAATCACTCACCACTGTGAGAGATTGTCTTTGTCTGGACAAGTTAAAAATGTAGTAAACCCTGTGGTTACAGACCCAGTAGAAATTCAAGTTCAGTTTTAATGAACATTTTCTGCACTTGCACCATAAACCCAGGCAGTGTGTCTACACCAAGTATTCATATTTGCCATGGTGTCCATCTGAGTAAGAAAGCTGACCAGGGACTTTTCACCTGCCCCTTCAGAATAGCAACCAGCCTGTAGTAGGGTCATTTGGGCACAGTAGCACTTATTTAGGAAGTCCTCGGTAGCCACACACACCTCCTGATATCAAGGGAACTTCTTCATGAGCAAATTTGGCTCTAGAATGGGATCCCAGAAAGAGAAGGAGGGCAGTAGGTAAGGTGCTCTTTGTCCATTCAAATCTCCTGCCCCTCATTACTTCCAGGTAGGCATATATCTGTTCATAGGTGGCTCTTTGCAATTACTCTTTGGGCTGAGATCAGCTGAAAACCAAGTTCTCTGCTCAGGAGTGACTGCAAACGAAGCACATTAGGTCTATTTAGGTCAGCAGGGCAATTAGCATCTATGAGAAAACAGGTCCCTGGCCAGCTCTGCTTGTAGAGACCCTGTCTGCTAAGGTTCCATTCTGAGATCCTCAGGTCAGACTGTCTCCTAAGAGTTTGGCTCATTCCACTCTTCTCAACAACGCTTCCTTCTTTCTTGGTGTTTCCACTTTTCTCCTGACACTTAAATCGCAACTGTCTGTCATGTTCTTTTTCTGAGAGGAAGTCAAGATAAGCTTTTGACCTGCTCAGAGACAGCAATGACAGGATTAAGTAGCCGAGGAGGGCACATACTGCACAATTTCTTTTAATAAAATAAATGACTCTTTGTTTAAGTTGGAAATACTTTCCTTAAAACTTGTGGTATGTGGGATAGGCAAACATTTCTTAAGATGAAAAGAAGCTTAGTTCATGAAAGGAAAAACAAAAGGTGAATGAGATTTTATCAAAATGAAAATTTCTCCTTTTTAAAATAAGGCAGTCAGTGGCCTGAGACATTTTACATGCATCATTTATACATAGAATGTATAAAGATCTCTGACAGTTTGGCAATAATTCATTTTCTTGGAAGAAGAAACGTATAATAAAGACAAGATAATAAAATATGTCCTCCTTTAAGAGCATAGTAATGCCTTGCTTATAATCTGTCTTCCCTATTACATAATTGGCACCTAATCTTTTATTACCAAGTAGGTGTTAGGCATGCCAATTAAAACTTTAAAGGCCCATTTTTATGTGGCATTTAATGAAAAAGTTAAGTTTATGACAAAATTCTATTTTATACAATTTCATATTAATCACATAGCAACTAGTTTTTCTTTAACAGCTTTAAGGAGACATAATTAATGAAAAATCACCTGCATATATTTGGAGTGTGCCATCTAGTAAGTTTTGACATACGTGCACGCTCTTGAAACAATTGCCACCGACAAGATAAGGAGCACACTCATCACCCACAACACTTCCTTGTCCCTCCAAACCTCTCCCTCCTGCCCTTCCCACCTCCCCTCCCCTACCTTGTTTTTTCTCAGGAAACTATTGATCAACTCTTGGCTATTGGATATTAGCTTACATCTTCTACAGTTTTGTGTAATTGGAACTAAATGTTGTCCATTGTTTGTCAGTCTTTTTTTTTTTTTTAATTCAGCAAAAATCCTTTGAGATTCACCCTTGCTAGTGGGTATTTACCATGATCCGTAGCTCATTGCAGCTGCTTGGACACCCAGGCTGATGGAAGGTTCATCTCAGCAATGCTTCTGCTGTTATTGTGTCAGGGTGATGAGAACGTTCTGCATTACACATTTGCTTTTTTTTTGGTGGTAAGAATACTTAACATGAGGTCTAACCCCTTACATTTTTTAAGTGCATAGTACATTGATTTTATGTAAGTACAATGTTATACTACAGCCCTGAGTCTTTCTCTGCCAGGCTAATTTACTTAGCCCAGTGTCCTCAAAATTCATTCATATTTCTACACATTGCAGGATCTTTGTATTTTTTTATTTTATTTGTTTTTAAATCATAGCTGTGTACATGAATGCAGTCATGGGGTTCAGTGTGCTGGTTTTATATACAATTTGAAATATTTTCACCAAATTGGTTAACATAGCCTTCATGGCATTTTCTTAGTTATTGCGTTAAGACATTTATATTCTACATTTAGAAAGATTCACATGTACCTTTGTAAGATGGACCATAGGTGTGGTCCCACCAATCACCCTCCCACCACCCATCCTCCCCCTTCTCCTCTCCTCCCTCTCCCCTGTCCCCATATTCCTGGGCTATAATTGGGCTATAACTTCCATATGAAAGCTATAAACTAGTTTCATAGTGAAATGAATGAATACATTGGATACTTTTGCTTCCATTCCTGAGATACTTTGCTAAGAAGAATATGTTCCAGCTCCATCCATGTAAACATGAAGGAGGTAAAGTCTCCAACTTTCTTTAAGGTTGCATAATATTCCACGGTGTACATATACCACAATTTATTGATCCATTCGTGGATCAATGGGCACTTGGGCTTCTTCCATGATTTAGCAATTATGAATTGGGCTGCAATAAACATTCTGGTACAAATATCTTTGTTGTAATGTGTTTTTTGGTCTTCTGGATATATACCTAGTAGAGGAGTTGCAGGATCAAATGGCAGGTCTATTTTTAGTTCTCTAAGTGTTCTCCAAACATCTTTCCAAAAGGGACGTATTAGTTTGCACTCCCACCAGCAGTGTAGAAGTGTTTCCCTTTCTCCACATCCATGCCAGCATCTCTGGTTTTGGAATTTTGTAATGTGGTCTAATCTTACTGGAGTTAGATGATATCTCAAAGTAGTTTTGATTTGCATTTCTCTGAGGATTAATGATAATTAGCATTTTTTCATATGTCTGTAGGCCATGCTTCTGTCTTCTTCAGAGAAGTTTCTATTCAAGTCCCTTGCCCATCCTGAGATAGGATCACTTGTTCTTTTTTCGCTAATATGCGTGAGTTCTCCGTGGATTCTAGTTATTAAACCTTTGTCAGAGACATAACCTGCAAGTATTTTCTCCCATTCTTGAGGACTGTCTGCTTGCTTTACTTACTGTGTTCTTGGCTGTACAGAAGCTTTTTAGTTTGATCAGGTCCCAGTATTGTATTTTTGATGTTGCTTTGATTGCCCAAGGGATCCTCCTCATAAAATTTTCACCCAGACTGATTTCTTCAAGTGTTTTCCCTACACTTTCTTCTAATACTTTTATAGTTTCATGTCTTAAATTTAAATCTTTAATCCAGTGAGAGTCTATCTTAGTTAATGGTGAAAGGTGTGGGTCTAATTTCAATCTTCTACAGGTTACCAGCCAGTTTGCCCGGCACCATTTGTTAAATAGGGAATCTTTCCCCTACACAATGTTTTTAATTGGCTTATCAAAGGTCAGATAATGGTAAGTAGTTAGATTCATCTCTTGGTTCTCTATTCTGTTCCATACATCTACCTCTCTATTTTTGTGCCAGTACCATGCTGTTTTGATCACTATCGATTTATAGTATAGTCTGAGGTCTGGTAGCGTGATTCCTCCTGCTTTGTTTTTATTTCTGAGTAACGTTTTGGCTATTTGAGGTTTTTTCTGATTCCATATAAAATGAATTATTTTTTTGAGATCTTTAAAGTATGACAGGGGGCTTTAATAGAGATTGCATTAAAATTATATATTGCTTTGGGTATTATGGACATTTTAACAGTGTTGATTCTTCCCAGCTATGAGCATGGTATGTTTTTCCATTTGTTAACATTTTCAGCTATTTCTTTTCTTAAAGTTTCATAGTTCTCTTTACAGAGATCTTTCACATCCTTTGTTAGGTAAACTCCCAAATATTTCATCTTCTTTGGCACTACTGTGAATGAAATAGAATCCTTGACTGTTTTTTCAGCTTGACTATTATTGGTATATATGAAGACTACTGATTTTATGAGCATTGATTTTGTAGCCTGAGATGCTGCTATATTCCTTGATCATTTCTAAGAGTTTTGCAGTAGAATCCCCCGTGTTTTCCACATATACAATCATATCATCTGTGAAGAGTGAAAGTTTGATCTCTTCTGACCCTATATGGATACCCTTGATTGCCTTTTCTTCCCTAATTGCAATGGCTAAAACTTCCAATACAATGTTAAAGAGCAGTGGAGACAATGCCTGGTTTCTGTTCTGAGTGGAAGTGATTTCAATTTAACTCCAGGATCTTCATATTTTTAAAGGCTGACTAATTTTCCATTTTATACACATACCACATTTTTCTTTTCTTTCTTTCTTTCTTTCTTTTTTTTTTTTTTGAGACAGAGTCTCACTATATTGTCCTGGGCAGAGTGTTGTGGTGTCACAGCTCTCAGCAACCTCAAACTCTTGGGCTTCATTAAGTGATTCTCTTGCCTCAGCCTTCTGGGTAGCTGGTACTATAGGCACCTGATACAATGCCTCGCTACTTTTGGTTGCAGTTATCATTGTTTAGAAAGTCTCAGCTGGGCTCGAACCCACCAGCCTAGGTGTATGTGGCTGGCAGCCTACTCACTAAGCTACAGGCACCAAGCCCATATCATGTTTTCTTTATCCTTTCTTTGGTAGATTTGTACTAAGGTCATTTACACATCTTGTTTATTGTGAACAGCACAATAAACATGGGTATGCTAATATATCACTGAGATCTGGATTTTAACCCTTTTGGATAAATACTTAGATGTGAGATTGCTGTATCATAGGGTAGTTTTTATTTGCTAATGAACTTCCATACTGCTTTCCATACTGGCTGCACTACTTGCAGTCCTATCAAATAGTATGCAACAGTTCTGGTTCCGCCATATTCTTGTCAACGCTTGTTTTCTTTCATATTTTTATCAACAGTCATAGTCATCCTGGCAGGGGTGAAGTTGATACAGGATAAGTGGCATCCCAGCCAGCTCATGGAGTTGGGGGGCACAGACTGGCTGCCTCTGCCTTGGCAATGTTGGTGCGGTGGCAGGAAGCAGGAGAACCAGCAGGTGGAGGGTGGGCAGGGGATCCCCATTTCCTAAAAATAAAAGCAATTGTAGCCATTCATTTGCAACCCAGACATGTTGTTCCAGACATGTCCCAGACATGCTAAATGTAGCTACCTCCCTCTGCTAAATGTAACTATGGAGGGGCCCATGTGACTCTATATACCCCTAGTCAAAGAGCCTACAGACAGACAGAGAGGGAACGAGAACACCTTTGTCTCCTGACTTCAGTTTTCTCTCTCTGCCAGGAGCTCTGGCACTTCTGTATTCTTTTTTATAAATAAATCCTGTCTTACCACTGATCTGTGGTCTGCAGATTCATTCTTCAAATCACTGAGACCAAGAACTTACTGAAGAATGAAATTCTGGTACCAAAGTGACAGCCCTTTGTAGTTTTCATTTACTTTCCCTGATGATTAGTGTGACCTTTGGTATTTTTTGTGCATATATTTGATGGAAGCACTGGTTTTTAAATTTTTCCTAATTCTTTTTTGAGATAGAGTCACTATATCGCCCTTGGTAGAGGGCCATGGCGTCACAGCTCACAGCATCCTCAAACTCTTGGGCTTAAGCAATTATTTTGCCTCATCCTCCCAAGTAGCTGGGACTACAGTCACCTGCCACAATGCCTGGATATTTTTTTGCGGCAGTTGTTTAGCTGGCCCGGACCAGGTTTGAACCTGCCACCCTTGGTGTATGTGGCTGATGCCGTAACCACTGTGCCATGGACACTGAACTAAAGTTTTCCTAATTCTTAAAGCTCAAATTTAATTGAACAATCCAAGTCCTAGATCCATGCTTCAGGTAAAAGAGGAAAACCAATATTTTTATGAATCACTATATTATCTGCTACAGTGAATATATGGTAGATAATACATGCGTGCGTACATACACATGCAGACACCCACATTCATGGAAGAGATACAGGCTTCTAAAAGCCCCTAAGTTGCAGGGATCCCAGTTATTTTCTTGCTGAAGAGAAGCAAAAACATTGTACATGAACCAATTACAAACTGAAAATAAATACTTAAGACTGCTAGAGAAAGGCAGGACAATGTGCTGAATAATTAATCGATGTGTATGTGTTTAAAGCATTGAGAGATGATGGCTGGGTTTTCATTCTGTGTTCCCACAACATAATAAATTTGAGCGAGCCTCTGCCCCAGGTGTTAAAGTGAAGGCTGATGGTATTAAAGGACGTGAGGGTAAAGGTCTATAATTATGATACATTGGCTTAGATTCCTCATGATCTAGAAAATGATCATTCTTGGAGGGAATAAGGTAGGAAATTTCAAATTCAAATGAGGAAAACTGAAACTTTAAATGAATGAGGAAGAGAGGGAGGGAGAGAGAGAAAGAGAACGAGGTTCCTCCTGATCCCTGGAATTTTGCCCATATTCCATTTCATTAGAATTCTCCCTTAGGGAGGGCCTGAGGAGTGAGCTGAGGGATGTGAGTATGTAATTCCTTCCCAACAAAAACTAACCATTTAGTTGTCCTTAGTTCCTGCAGCCTCTTCTGCTTAGCCTCCCTTGGTGTTGTATTTGGGATATTTAAAAACCTATGTCTAATACAACATCGATGTGTAAACAATTGTATCACCTGTTGTGCAATTGGCCCCGATGATCCATTTGCATCCTAGAGAGAAACTGAGCCCTGCTGGGTTGGGTTTATTGAGTTACAGAGACTAGACTTTCTTTTCACCTTCGTGATCTCTTTAGAACCCAAATCGAGCATAAAGTGTCCTGTCATCACCCTTTCACTTTATCCAACATGTTCTTTCTGTTTAATTCTTATATGAGGAAGGAAAAATGTTTTATTACCTCCCACTGATTATGTTAGAACCTCCTGTGTAATTGTTCCCCCCGTGCTCATAAACACACAGGCATACATGTTGTCTCTCCCCTCATTGTATGGAGCACACTGGCCTGACCAACAGACCCTGAGTTTTTCTTGGAGCAGTGGTGATGAGCAGGATCCAAGGCCTGAAATCCTCCCCCCATCCAGGGTCCTGTTTCCTGGGGTCTGGTGTGCAGACACAGATTTCACAATAGAGTCTGCTGTAAAAGACTCTCACTGGACTCTCACTGTCACGAGAGACTGGCTGCAGAAGGTGGGATTGAAGTCCATAGCTTGGATCTTTGGGGGACAGTTGTTAATTTGGAGGCACACACAGTGTGTGGTAGAAGTGGAGGAAATGAAGAAACTTTTCCTCCCAATACATGGGTTTGAGTGGTGGAATCCCATCCCTGCTAATCCCAAGATACTCGTGGGAGGCCTGTAGTGCTCAGGGCTGGGATGCAGCTGTCCAGTTGTCAGCTACCAGACAGCAGAGGGTAGCAGTGACTGGGAGGTGGTGGTGGGGGAGGCAGGCAGGAGGGAGAAGAGAGATTGGAAAGGAGCCATATTCCACTTTTGGCAAGAGGAGAGAGTAGCATTTACTTGGCAGAGATGTAACAGAGAATTCATCAAGATACAGAGTTTAGAGTCACCTCTAACTGCCCACATGTATGAGTCATTCTCTGGGATATGGGTCTGCAGCATTGCTGTGATGTATTAAAGTTTAACCCAGGGGTTGAAACACAGAAGGTTCCACATCACAGAAAGCAGAGACCCAGGCTAGACTCAAGGACTGAGGCTCCCCTCTGGGCTCTGGACAAAGGAGGGGGTGCATGTGTATCTGATGCTGTTAAGTGTCCACCTCTTGTATTCCCTCACTTCTTATTTGCTAAGAGCCCCCAACTATGGTTTGGGCAGCAGCATGCACAGCTACAGTGTGTGGGCACAGATTGGTCACAGTTAATGGGAGCCCTCGAGGAGGCCTTTGTGGGATGGTCATTTTGTTGGATTTCCTGCAGCAATCAGATGACCCAAAGAGATACCGTGGGGAGTCTGCTGACACACATCCCCTACCTGAGAAAACTAAGGCTAGATTTTGTTTGCTTACTTCCCTTCTGTTTGAGAGACAGGCATTGGGAGGTTATATGTGGAGCTTCTTTTACTGAGGCCATGAGGGGACATCTCTTATGATGACATGCATGGGATGTGACAGCAAGAGAGGACGAGAACAGGCCATGTGGCATCACAGAAAGGCTAAAATCACCACCAAGCCACAACCGTCCAGATGCCCTGTGAAGGAAGCAATTCTTGTTCTTACGGCTCAGCCACCATTGCTTGGAACCTGCTAGGATCATAGCTGAAACACTCTGAATGGCACCAATGGGATATCTACTTTACTGTCTTCTTAATCGTAGCAGTAAAACATTCTCATTCCTAAAAGTTTAAGAAACATAGACACATAGGACAAGAAGAAAGTTGCCTGTAATTTCATGATTGTTAAGCTCCGTGCTTCATCCTGATCTCTGCATCTCCCTAACTCTATTTCTCAGGACCAAAGCAAGCAGCCCACCTTGCAATCCCGGTCTCTTCTCAGTCTTTCCTTTGCTCCTTCAAATTCTGAATGAGAAAAACTGCAACTTCAACTAAATGAAAAGGCTTAATCTTCGCATCCTCCTTTCAGTGAATACCCTTCTGTACAGGGGCCATGCTGCAGCAGCTCCTGGCACAGAAAAGGCCTCCAGAAGCTGTTCTTGGGCTGAATCAGTAGTGTACTGGCATTTTGATCTTTCTCGGGTGAGAAGCTAAGTCCTCCTTATTTAAACGTACAGGAAGTCACTTGTTGGCTTTCTCCCAGACTCCTCACTGTGAAGGATGGGCATACTGAGGAGACCACACTGTGCAGGTGAAATAATCTAGTCACAATGAGAGACAAATATTCAGGAAGGAAAAACTGCCAGGCATTACTATTTGGTTCTGAATAGCAACTGATGAACAAGGCGAAGCTCTTTGAGGGACCCGCACTGTCTACACAAAAGAATCAGCCCTGTGCTGGGAAGGGAGGGCCCTCCAGTCAATAACAGTGATAATCAAGTGGCCTTTCTGAAAGTTATATATTCACTGAATATATAAATTTTGAAAACTTTTGTGAATATGGGAGTTCTAAAATTGATCTGTAATCCAGAGGAAAAATACATACACTGAATTTAAGACTACTTTTAATATCAACTACTTGGAAACACATTGTAAAAGTAAGCCATGCAGACACACCACTATTATTTCCAGACACTATTATAAAAATGGGGCTGAGTTTGACAAAAGCATGAAAGGTACTTTTGTGAGATTTTTTTCGTGTTTATGTACATGCGTTGTTGAATTTTTAAGTATATAGATCTGTGCTCTGTAAAGATGGAAAGATGCTTGTTTTATAAAATTCAGAGAATTGATGCAGTTAGAATGAAGAAAAGCACTCTTATCCAGCATGCAATTATGTCTCAGTAGTAGAACTTTTGTTATCTCTAGTATTTTGGGAAAGTGACAATCGAAATTTAAAATGGAGCATTTTTTAATATTCCTGTTGGACATTTGCATGTCTTCTTTTGAGAAATGCCTATTCTGATTCTCTGCCTATTTTAAAATCGGATTATTTGTTTTCTTCCTGTTGAGTTGTTGCTGCTCATTATATATTCTGGCTATTAATCCCTTGTCAAATGGGCAGTATTTAAATATTTTCTCCCATTCTGTGAGTTGTCTCTTACCTTTATTGTTTCCTGTCCTGTGCAGAAGCTTTCTAGCTCCATGTAATGCCATTTGTTCAATTTTTCTTTGGTTGCCTATGCTTTGGGGGTATTACTCAAAAAAATCATCGGCCATATTAATGTCCTGAATGTTGAGGGTCAGGGTTCCTGGTTCCTCAAACCCAGTTGATCTGGTTCGATTACTCAGCTGAGGTGGAAAGTTCAATGAAGGCTTCCCAGAGGGACTTTATCTAACAAATGCAATCCGTGTAACCTTGTTTCTTGTACCGTCAATGAATCCCCAACAATTAAAAAAAAAAAAAAAAAGCAAAAAGGAACGGAAACTGGAAATAAAACTGAGGGTGGGTGCACAGGCAGTGTGGATAGAAAGCCAAAGTAATGTACACAAGTTTATGGGTAATAAAAAGAGAGTTTAGGTAAGAACTAAGAGAAAGTTTAGTGCAATTCCAAGGAGAGTTGAAAGTGGATCCTTCTTATGAAGGAGAAAAGATAAGAAAGAGAGGCAAAGGTCTGCAGGGATATACATACTCTCTCCGTTTTTTTTGAAATTGTTTTTTTATTGGCTTCTCTGTGCTGCCAGTCAGTATTGCCTTTTTCTATTGGTCATTGGTTACCTAGGTTACTTCATAGCTGCATTCTTACTGGCCCTCTAGACTTCCTGTTTCAGCAGGTCAGGTTTTCCTCCTGTTCCCACCCCCCATCCTCCCATCTCCCACCCCCATCCCAGCCTTGAATTCCCTTTCTTAGTCTCCTTTTTCATTTCCTCATTGTTTTCTTTTAGTAGTTTCATAGTTTCAGGTCTTAAGATTTAAGTCTTTAATTGATTTTGATTTGATTTTGGTCAGTGTTTGGAGATAGGGTTAAATTTCATTCTCCTGCAGGTGGTTACCCACTTTTCCTACAAATATTTGTTGAAGAGACTGTCTTTTCCCCACTGTAAGTTTTTGGTCCCTTTGTTGATGATGAGTTCACTACAGATGTGTGCATTTATTTCTGGGTTCTCTATTCTGTTTCATTAGTCAATATACCTGTTTTTATGCTAGTACAATTTTGTTTTGGTTACTACAGCCATATAGGTTAATTTAATGCCAGGTAATGTGAGTTTTCCAGTTTTCTTCTTTTGGTTCATGATGCCTTTGTCTATTATGTATCTTATGTGGTTCCATATAAATTTTGGCATTTTTTTTCTATTTCTGTAAATAATGTCATGGATAAATTGATGGAGATTGTATCAAATCTGTAGACTGCTTTGGGTAGTATGGACATTTTAACAATTTCACTCTTTCAATCCATGAGCGTGGAATATCTTGCCAAAAAAATAAAAATAAAAAAATGAAAGTGATATCCATCCCTTTCCAATGAAACCTCAAAATTCCCTCATTATTGAGGAGGATGTCACTTTATGGACAGAGGGAATACAAATATGTATCTGTAGGTGAACATGTACATAAAAATAGAATCTTATTTATTTTCTGTCTGTTTTCTGTTTATTTTATTTTCCAATGCCTTTTCAATTAAGTCATCATTATATCAGGTTGACAGACACTGACTATGAGCTCCATATTGGTCCAGGAACACCAAAGATCCAGAGTCTGAAAAGGTTCTTTGGCCTCACATGTAGGGATTCCTCTCCTGCTTCCTTCTCAGCTCACCTGAATTTTCACCTTTATTTTATTTGGGGGCTATGCTTATGACACAGGAATGTTCTATGGGGTAACCAATAGTCCCTCCACCTTCACCTAGATTAGGTGTTTTCAATTGTGGCTGCACTTTAGAAGCCCAGAGAAAACTTGAAAATACAGGGTGGACATAAAGTTCACATGCAATTTATTATGTTAAGCCATTTTAAATTGCATGTGAACTTTAGTTTAACATATACATATATAGATACCTAGTCTCTAAGCAAGACTAATGGAATCAGGATCTCTCAGGGGTGGTTTGGGTCTCTCAACATTGTAATGGCCCCCTGGAAAGGGTAAAAGGGGGCTCCAGGTTTCATGGGGCTTGAAGATCAGAGACCCTCTTTAAGAAAAAGAATAACAATTTCAAATAAAAATCAAGTACAGGTGTGACTATGTACTAAAGGTAAGAAAATGAATCCCAACAGCTTACACATTTTAAAAACCTGACAAATACCATAGATACCACAAAATTTTAAGAAATGAATTTGTTATTGACTGACACTTTCATAATACTAATTTTTGCATATATGTTTTTGGAAATTCCTTGTGAAGAGTTTTATTTGAAAGATTTTGAAATACTGTTTTACTATGAGTATGTAAAAACTCAAGTATTCCTCTATCTTTTTATTATTGATGTTTGCAATGCCTAATATCTATGACACATCTGCTATTTGTTGTACTGCCACGAGTTCTCTGATAAAGTCTATTTCATGCAATCTTCATCAGAGCAGAAAAAAGCATGTGATGCATTTATAATGGCATACACCACATCATCCGGCACATGTCTACAAGAGGGAATTTCCATTTGTTTAGATGTTAATGAAGACTGATTTCTCCATATACAATATTACTTGTCTAATAAATGGGAGAATTTTACACAGATGAGAATATGGCTTCACACATGTCAAATCTTGTTCTGTTTTCTCTACCAAGTGTGTCAGCACAGTTGGGAGGAAAAGTATTTCTATCAATAACTTAACTTTCCACAGCTGCGACTGCTAATCTCAGAATCATGACCCAATAATCCCCGTTCAAATGCATCTCCAGCTCCATTTATCTCATGCCGGATTCAAAAAATGCCTGTGGCTGCTCGTCACTAGCCTCATGAATCAAAGCATGATGGTGTGTAAAGAAGAGTGGAAAGAAACAGCCACCTTAACAAATTGAAACACAAATATCTTACTATTGCAAAATTTGCAAAACCTACAACTGTGTTAAATATATTTGAAGTGCCACAGATAGGCTTGAGAGGGGGCTTGCAAACAAGGGCCCTGAAGCTGAGGCCTCATTCTTTTCATAGTAAATCTAGCTCTGTCTGGTGGTTAGACCCACTGGTGGGACGCAAACCCCTCTGAGGTGTTTGTCCTCTGACCCCTTGCCTCTTCCACTCCCCAAATCTATCCATCTTCCTGCTCTGCCACACCAGTCACAGGGAAGACAAGGCAATCTGTTCTCAGGTAGAGTAATCTCTCTCCCTGCATGTTTATAGCCAAAAGATTTTAAATATTCAACAACTCTCTTGCTTTTACATTTTAATGTAATTATTTAAGTCTTTTGGAAAGACAGGTGAAGGAAAACCTTAAGGTTTGAGAAGACTAATAGTCTTAATACTGAGATGTGTGGAATTTGAAGTCCTGGCTTTGACGCAGTAGCTGTGTAAGTCTGGGCACTTTATTTAATATCTCTGTGCCTCAGTATCACTTTCTGGGAAATGGGAGAGATAATAACAGTACTGCTTTCACAGGGTGGTTGCAAAGGATTAAATGAGTCAACAGAGGTAGGTTTAGAATAGCAACTGGCACCAAGACAATATACTCTGCATGTTGGCTAAGAAGACTGTTGCTGCTAACCTTTCAGGAAACAGCAGTCAAAGACTTCCAGAGTAGTTCTATGTTTTTCTTCTCCCCATACTTGTCCTAAAGCAATAAAAAGCAGAGAGAAAACTCTGAATGTGAGAAAATGAATAAAAGTTAATATGTCACAAGATTTTTTCAATCCTGAATGAATGAAGATAGCCTGAAGACATTCGCTCTTAGAGCCATACATTGTCATCTCATAATGGCCATTTTAATGCAAAATGTTATACGTGTTGTCTGATCCACATATGAAAAGAGGCAGAATTTGCCTTCTCAGCTACTTGAAGGCATAATGAGAAGAACATCTCTTTAAGGATTCTCTTGCTGTCATAATTTGATTTTTCTGGAAATGTTCAGGGTAATGTTAAAATGTAAAGAAAAAAAAATTATGGATTTCCCTGAATGGCTCTTTCCTTCAAAAAATGATGGATTGCTTTTATCTTCTCAGTGTAAATCAGATATTGAACTAGATAAAGTAAGCCCTGAGTAATATAATAAGAAAGGGGCCTGGATTTCTTGTCTTTGGCCTTGCTGAGAGCTGGCAGTAGACGTTAGCATGATCAAAGTATGGAGCAGGGATTCCAGTTCAGCTGCAGATGTAGGACGATTTCTCCCGGCATCATCCCCACCATCCTTGCTTGCGTTCTTTACTGATTGCAAAGTCTTTAACACAAATACTTAGGCTCCCTAGGAATAAAAATCAAGTCAAATGATAAGGTTCAGGAGAAGCCCTAAAGAAGGAAGGAGAAATAATAATAATGACTAACATTACCATAAACTTTAGCTTGTAGGACTTTGCCCAGAGATTTGTTTTCAACATTTGGGTGAATACCTGGGAGAGGAATTCTGGATCACATGATAAGCATATGTTTATCTTTATAAGAAAGGCCAGTGGTTTTCTAAAGTGGCTACAGCGTTTTGCATTCCACTAGGAATATATGAAGGTTGTATTTTTGTGTTTCATTTTTAGAACTATTGATTTCCCCATTTTATAGATGATAAAACTGAGGCTCACTACTGTGGGTGAGGACAGATGTCAGAGGACCTGGATTGAGTGTCTGCTGGCCCAATCCCAGTGGGAGACCCTGTGTCATCCTGCAGCTCTCTGCTGTGTGCACGGGCTAATCTCAGTTATACAGGAACCTTACACAAGGAGGTTGGGGGGCTACCCCAGTGCCCCTTGCCTAGGATCCACATGTGTCAATCTCTACTCAATATTTCCATTCCATGTGTGGTTGCTTCTATTGATGGATTCCCAAGCTCCTGAGAGAGGCGTCACCCAAGCACCATTCCCACAGAACACCACGTATCCTTGCTTGATTTTTCTTTAGACCCTCTCTTATCTGCCCCCATCCATGTTGAATTTTTATTTCAGGTGAACAGGAGAAATTCTCATAAGTCACATGCTTTCTTTGCCTAGTGTTTAGATGAGAACCTAAAATCTGAAATTTAACAGAAACAGAATCTTATAACCCAAAATGCCTTTTCCTCCCTTGAAAACTTTGGTTCTGTATTAAGTTTTAAAATTCTATTAAGAATTCCCAAAGCTGAATACAGGCTCCTTTGCTTCTTATGTGCATTTCTTCTTTAAGTGCTGACATATCTACAATAAGCCAGAAAGGACTTAGCTGCCTGTTTGTGCAGAAAAGTACAAGAAAGGAAAGAAACACACAGGCCTCATTACAGGCTGTCCCCAGAGTTGCCACTGAAGTCACCATGCATAGGGACTGTGGGAAATTGTGGCTAAATGTACCTGAATTTCCAAAATATTCATTACAAAATTTTATAAAGTGGTATCCAATATAGAGAGAATATTTTGTTTCACTATGTTGTCCTTGGTAGAGTGCTGTGGCATCACAGCTCACAGCAACCTCAAACTCCTGGGCTTAAGCAATTCTCTTGCCTTAGCCTCCCAAGTAGCTGGGACTACAGGTGCCTACCACAATGCCCAGCTATTTTTTGTTGCAGTTGTCATTGTTGTTTAGCTGGCCCAGGCTGGTTTCAAACCCACCATCCTCAGTGCATGTGACTGGTGCTGTAACCACTGTGCTATGGGCGCTGAGCCTGTGATATTTTTAAAATTTTGTAATGAATATTCTGTAAATAAAGGTACATTTAACTACAATTTCTTTATGTATGGTGACATAAGCGGTGACTTTGGGGACATTTATATATCATATTGTCCCAACACAAGTGTATTTGTGTGACTGCAGGATCACAAATTTCTGGACAGCACAGGAATCATACCCCAAACTTGGATGCTCTCAGTTTGTGTAGGAGATTGTTTGATTTCAATGTGGCTTCCCCAGGGCAGGAGATGTTGTGGTTAATAGAAGCATCATCTCATAGAGAGAAAACCAAGACTCCTCCCAGAGAGAAGAAATGTAATTAAACAAACTTCTTCCTTCCCTAGGGTATATAATATTCATTTAAATATTTACTTGGAGCAAATACATTTTAATGAATTTTAAGTTAAAATTAAATCAACTCATTAAACCACATTTAAGAGATCAGAAATGTAAAATCAGTGCTGGGAGCAACTTGTTAATTTCTGAGTCTGACTGACTTGAACCCTGGAGAAAATAATTTGTGGGAGGGTAGGGTTCCCTTTTCCTAAAATACACACCTTGGTGTCCAAGATAGGTTCACAGCCATTATGTAAGTGAGCAAACTAGGGGTGATCATTTCCATTTCAGGTGAGGAAGGTGAGGTTTAGAGGTTTAGAGAAGTTAAAAAACGTGGAGATACTCAGCAAGCAAGTAGCAGAAAGCAGAGGCAGCACAGAAGGTGTTTAGTCTAGTATCACTCCCCCAACTTGGGAGAGCGTTTTCACTGGCCAAACACTTCCAGCATGGTCTATTTCCTGCCCTTCTCAGCACCCCAGAGAATCCTTATCTTCTGACTTCCAGCTGGAATTCACCAATGGGAGGCACCAACTAAATCCAGAAGAGCAAGAGGAAAGATAGTTGGAGTGTTTTTTCCCCACTCCTTCTCTGGTTTGGTTTCAAGTCTAACCATTGTGCTTCTCCAGAACTATAGCATTTGCATCATCCCTCCTCCAGGGCTTTCCTTCTGGGGGCTTTGACCCTCCTTTCTCCTCTTCAGACCTGGAGGACATAAGGAAATCCTCCTGTCTCCAGCCTCTGGGAGATTTTCCATTTCTGGTGTCTTTCTCTGTCCACACCCAGGCAAATAGTCCTTTCAGTGAATGGCCCTCAGTTGGATCATCTGGGTGGATGCTGTTTCTTACTGACCACCTGGAAATGTCAGATCTGATTACCTGGGGGTCCCTAGACAGCGGTGAGCTTGGGGAACCTTCCAAGCTACCTGTTACTCTGCTTAGTTTGATACAGAGACCTGAGGGCTCAGAGACTCAGGGACCTGGACTGACACAGCCTTTTCTTTCTTGGGTTATGTAACCATTCTGTGGTTCCATGACAATCTGCAAGAACCCCCCGGGGATGAATAGAAAGTCAGTCTCAAAATGCAAAATTTTAAGTTTTATAATTTTTTTTTAAATTGAACTTTTACATATATTACCCTTTTGTGATTTACATATTGTGAGTTCTTTAATATGTATATTATTTATAAGCTCAAAAGAAATAGAGTCTAATAATTCTCTCTCCAGACATACACAATATTTGTAGTTGGTATATGTTCTTTCAGAGTTTGCTGAGGGTACGTAGGTGAAGAAAGAGGACCAGATAGGGGTCATTACAAAAGTTTTGAGATAGACAAAATCAAGAAACATAAAATCCACACAGATGGAAACAAATAAAACCTTCCCTGCAATGCTGATAAGCATTTGACCCTCCTTTCTCCTTTTCAGACCTGGAGGACATAAGGAAATCCTTATGAAACTTGCATGGTGGAATCAGAAAGGATGCGTTCAGCTGTGTTCCTTGGAAATGAAATAATGGACCAACACAATCTGTCTCAAAACTTTGATCCATGTATACTCAGATATTTTAACAAGCATCAAACACTTTGCATTGTTAACTATACCTGAGAGTTCTTCAAGAGCTTCATGAATTTAGAATAATAAGAAGGAATGTTGTTACACTAACATTCTAGTGCATTGTGCCAAATCCCTACAATGACTCGAGACCACCTGTTAGCAGTAAATGGGGGAAAAGAAAGTTGTCACCTTTCCTTCTCAGTTTTAACGAGACATAGTCTATGCAGAATGTCAAAATATGTAGAAAATTCAGGTTAAGCTTCTCCCAACCCTTCCCAGTCACCCCCTTTCTTCCCCAGCAAATTTCTTATTTCCTTTGGCTTCTTCCAAAATGAAAATCCAAGGTCCTTTCCCAGCTCCAAAATTGTAGGTCACATTCTGCGTCTACACACCAGAAAATAATAGTAATTGTTATTGGATGATAATCTCATGAGTATTCAGAACATAGCAAGACCATTTCTCCTTCCTCAAGCTTAGAAATCTGCTACATTACCCTCTTCTTTGCCCTAGAGCTGAAGACAAAACACAGAAGCCAGGCAGGCTGAGGTTCTGAAGCAGGAGGCATGTTCACCCTCTTATCCAGTACCCAAGCCCAAGCCTCTTTCATCTAGAAGATGAAAGCCAGACTCAGTGTTTCTAACTGAGGAGTTATTACCTTAAGACTCACTTCCTAATGCCCAATCTCATTACAAGTCAAATTTAAACAGACCTAGTTCAACATAACCTTGTTAATATTACTTACCTCCTTTGTTTTTAATAGCACACCTTATGTCTTTCTTGTGCACCATTTTTTATTGTGTTTTGTAGCCTGATATTTTGATTTCATTTAGTTAGAAAAAACAAGGTGAATACCAGGTTTCTATTTCCTTCCAATTTTCTCACTCAGTGAGATCTTAAATTACTCTGATAACTTTGTGTCCATAACAGAAATAAACACAATATGGCATAGATTAAATACAGGTTCCAACAAGTTATGGCCCATACAAGGTTCCAACAAGTTATGGCCCAGTGGCCCAGTGTGCCACAATATGGCATAGATTAAATACAGGTTCCAACAAGTTATGGCCCAGTGTGAATCATCTAAAAACTTTTCCAGGTAATTATAGGTTTGTGAGGATAATATCACTGTGAGGCATTTGAGATTGAGTCCATAGGTAATAGTGATCACTTTAAAGCAGTTGTAAATGCATTAATTTGTGATTGAGTATGAACAATTTCCTGTCATCCCCAGAGCTAAGGGAGCCAGATTCAACTCTGAAAACCCCTTAGAAAAGAACCGCATTGTTTGAGAAGCAAAGTGGAATAGATCAGTGAATTTAAAAAGTAACACATTCTGAAAACATAAGCCTAAACTAGTTAGAGTTTAATCTCAATAATTCTGAGATTAAAGGATCTGTCTGTTAAGTTTAGACACACACATTAGCATCTCCTCAGTGGATGGAACCCGTACTTTAGTCAAAAATTTAAAGTAAAACTAGTGAGGAACTATTAAATAATTTTTTTAGCTGATAAATCTTTATTGATACATTCTTTGTTTCAGTGTTTCTGGCACAAATACTGCCAAAACTTCTGTGCAAAAGATGAACTTAATTTCCTTATTTTTGGTATCTACTGATGAACCATTACTGAAGCAATGAACTTATTTCCCTTATCTGCAGAAAACGCCACCATGCCCTCAGTTCAACTGCCTCTGCATTGGCATAAAAAATGCACTAGTGCCTCTATATTGGCATAAAAAATGCACTAGTGCCTCTGCATTGGCATAAAAAATGCACTACTGCCACTGCATTGGCATAAAAAATATGCTAGGGCCTCTGCATTGGCAAAAAAAAAATGCACTAGTGGTACTGCATTGGCCTAAAAACACACTAGCATCACTGCATTGGTGTAGAAAAAAGCTCTAGTGCCTCTGCATTGATGTAAAAAACATGGTAGTGCCTCTGTACTGGTGCAAAAAAACAAGCTGATGTCACTGCATTGGCGTAAAGAACACGCTAGTGCCTCTGTATTGGCATATAAAACACGCTAGTGTCTCTGCATTGGCATAAAAAATGTGCTAGTGGTACTGCATTGGCATAAAAAAATGTGCAAGTGCCTCAGCATTGGCATTAAAAAATGGGCTAGTGGTACTGCACTGGCGTCAAAAACACACTGATGACTCTGCATTGGCATAAGGTGCCCTCAAGACATTACAGGCATCAAGCTCTCAGGGCGTAAGAGCCACCAGGCCCTCAGGGTGCAAGAGCCACAGGGCATTAGAGGCATCAGGCCCTCAGGGTGCTGCAGTCACCTCGCCCTCAGAGCCCTTGGGGCATAGAGGCATCCTATTGCCCCTCAGAGCATTACAGGTGATGTGCCGCCAGGGCATAAGCAACACCTAGCCTTCAGGGCGTTAGAGGCATCGCACCCTCAGGGCATTACAGGCAATGTGCCCCCAAGGCACAAGAGCCACCACACCCTCAGGGCATTAAA
Organism: Otolemur garnettii; assembly: GCF_000181295.1. Classification (NCBI taxonomy): domain Eukaryota; kingdom Metazoa; phylum Chordata; class Mammalia; order Primates; family Galagidae; genus Otolemur; species Otolemur garnettii. The sequence goes on from NW_003852494.1 coordinate 6,380,518, forward strand.
GGCATCGCCCCATCAGGGTGCTGGAGTCAAGAAGCAACGTGCCCTGAGGCAAAAGATGAGGGAGGGCTTGTTGTAATTTTGTTCCCATGTCATGATGCCAAAAATGTTACCCAACCTAGAAATCACAAGGGAAAATATGCAGCATTTTAAAAAACATTAACAAAGTCTGTATTTATGAATAATTCATGTTTACCAGTGAATTGGCAGAGAAAAGAAGAAAAAGTTTTGCAATATTGTTGCAGTTAAAAAAAATTGTACACTTCAAATTTGAGTATTATTTGAGTCAGAGTCAGAAGGGACAGTCAAATTTTATTTTTAGATTTAGTAGATTATGTAAGTATTGCATAATATAGAACAAAAGTTATCAGCTCAGGAGAAACCAATTTAGTTCATTCTCTCTTAGAAAGTTTCCAATGTACATAACATACTCCATATGGCTGTTGCCCAGAAGTGGAGTTTTGACCACAGTCATGCTTGACCCAAAATTTTCATTTTGTTGGTTTCATTAACATTCTTATGTCTTTCTCTCATTGTATTGAAATACCTCAAATAATTGCTTTGGACTGTAGTGCAGTTAAAGTTCAGTATCATATCTTAATATTATCAGAAGTCAGAAAGACTGAACTCAGGTTCATTCCACGAGTAATGTGATTTCTGTGCTAATCCTAGCATAAAATATTTAAAGTAATGAATGTTAGTCCCTATCTCTGAAGACTGTCTCTTGCACTTAAACACTAGAAGCTTGAGCCATTGACAGACAGGGAATCAAAGCCCAAATCCTTCCTTTTCTGCCCTTTGTGGCAGCCCCACCTAGCCCTCTACACAGTCACGTGAATGTTGAACATGACTCTGAGAGGAAAAGTTTTCTCCTCCACTCTGAGACATGCTCAGGGAATTCCTGGAGGACTCCTGTGGAAAAGTCAAGACTGCCAAACTCATAGGCTTTAGCAGCCCAATTTATGACATTTGGAAAAATACTCAGGTCTTGCATTTAATGCCTTTTCTCTTGGGAAAAATAGTAACAGGCATTTATTGTGCTTTTTTTCTAGATCATCCAATATAACCTCACCAGAATGTCAAAAGGGGAAAATTCAGTAATTGAAGGAAAGAAAGAAACCTATTGTTTTTGGTTATATGTAATTTTCAGAATGTTTGAACATGTGGTCTTTATTAAAAGTCTCTGCAATAGATAAGAACTTTTTTTTTACTTAAATTTAGAATTGTTCTTTCAAATAAGAACAAAAGAAGAAAATATAAGTGCCCATATCCTGTCTCCTAGAGATAAATATATAGTATTAACTTCCAGGAGTTTTTCTATGTATATTTTTAAGGGGTTACCATTAAATTAATTTGTATTGTTTCTCCACTTAGTATTATACAATACTTAGTATATTCCTAATAATTATGTAATTTTTAATATATTTCTAAGAATTTTTCATGAACATTAGAAAGCCTTTGAAAACAGGATTTTGGTTTCTTTAATTTTTATGTAAGTAATATATAATCACTCTGTAAGAAAATATGTGAAAATTCACAGGTAAGTAATGAGAGCATCTATATGTGATCTTGTAAGCTGAGCACTGTCCATCAATCCTGATTCCTTCCCACTCACACATATATATGTATTTGGGGGTGGTGGTGGTGTGATATCTCTGACATAGTTATCAGGAGCCGCTGAGGAGCGGCAGCAGGATCTCTCAAGGCTCCCCTGAGGCAGCATCCTGCAAAGGTTCCGTTGTCCCACCTGGCCCAGGTGCAGGTAAGGATCCATGGACCATGCTCACTGGTACAGATGAGAAGGGGCTCCTGTATCTGTTGACCCTCACCTGCATAAAAATCCAGAGATCTGGACAACTGTCCAGAGATGGGGTAGAAAGTTTTACTCTCAAAACAATAAAGACGGGTTGGGTTTTATATTTCTTGAAAGAATTTCAGTAATGAAGGTTATTTTGATATTGGTAAATGCTGATGTTTTTGACCCAACATCAGCCTCTGATACCAACTAGATTAAAATCATTTTACAGCAAAACTTTATCCATTATTTGTCATTCTAAGCACTAATAGAAGCACATTATAAATGTTGACTTATATAACCATCATGTTAACAAATCACTATTAATCCAGTTTTTATAATTGAAGCAATCAAGGTACAGAGAAATTAAGTAACCTATCCAAGGTAACACAGCTTGTAAGCAGGAAGACAGAGCTCCAGTTCAGTGTGTGTGATGCTGAAAGATTATGGCTTTTGGTGCCACTGAGCTCCACCAGATTCATGCGGGGGTTGGGGGGTTGACTGTGTGACTTTTGGTGAATAAGCTTCTCAGAAGGTGACATTATCTGTCCATCACCATCAGTGTTACCAGTACCCACATGCTATCCACTACTTAATTTTACTGTTTGGCCCATATTATGATAAACAAAGCATAAAGCTGTTGTGCTTTGTGGACAACATCCAATATTATTTTCTCTTATTTCCATTCATTTTCCAATTCCTGGAACATCATATAGGTGTAGCCAATCCCTGAATACCAGTTACCATGTATTTGATCTGAGTAATGAAAACCCATGTTTTAGGACAGAGGTTCTCAGCACTCATAATGCATTAGAATCACCTGGTGATAGTTTACCTGCCCTCTATCAATGCCCAAGTCCCCCACCTATGGAAGTTCTTAATTGCTTGGGTCTGTACTGGGGTCCTGAGTGCCAATAATTTAAAAAAAAGAAAAAAAACCCAGGAAATTTGAATTTGAGTATATTGAGAAAATTACTGAGCTTTGATTTCTCAACAGAACACAGCCCTCTGAAGACAGAAGCCTAGCCTGAAACTTTCTTCCCTAAAGGGAAGAACTGGTCTTACATGGCAAGGGGAATTATGACTAGGATTTAATTACTGAATGCCTAGAGATTCTTGTTTTTAAATGGCTGAGTTTTTCAGGAGAGGGAAGGTTGCAATTATGGGCAGTGGTCACACTGAGGTTGGTTAACTGAGGACAGTAGTGGAAGGTGGGCAAGTGGTTCTTCTCATGCATATTCCATATCCCTAAGCATAGCCGAAAATCAAGTGGGCTATGCTCCTGACCTGCCCAAGTTAATGGGCACTGGGTTCCTCTGTACAGGTCTCTCTGTCCCCAGTGTGGCTTGAAGGATGGGAGCTTGCTGTCTCTAGGTAAAACCTGTAGTTGTAGGATGGGAGACCCCAGGAGCAGCAGCGACAGGAACTGATGACTAGGGATTTCCTCAAGTCTTCTGGACTGTACAAGTCTCTGTGTTTCTGAGAATCACAGGCAGTGAGGAAAGAGTTCCCTGAAAATTACCCAACTACATTTCCTGCTATCTTTGATGGTCGAAGGCTTAAGCAGACTAACTCAGATTTAAGAGGGTAAAGGGATGCACCATCTATTCTACTCTGAGAACTTGGCACATTCATGATTTTTACTTGTGTTGCAGTGGACTTGACAAAGTGGAACTAAACATACTCTACAACTTATGGAGAATGGAAGAGGATGCCAGAGGAATAAACCATTCAAAGAGAGTCTATGATAGATATAGACAAGGATGTGTACTTTCCTGACTTCAAAGATCTTTAAACAGTGAGTCATTGAAGACAGTCTGACCTTCTGCTTCTCAAATAGCAGAGATGATGTCCATCTCTGGACATCATCCATATGTCCCCATGCCATAATGTGAATGTCAAGTATTCTCCAGATTTATTTATTTATTTATTTATTTATTTATTTGCAGGTTTTGGCCTGGGCTGGGTTTGAACCCACAACCTCTGGTACATGGGGCTAGTGCCCTACTCCTTTGAGCCACAGGCTCTGCCCCCTTCTCCAGATTTTTATGTGACACCGTACTCTCCAATATTATGGTATTAGGGGGAGGGGCAATTATGAGGGTGGGGCCCTCAGAGTGGGATTAGTGCCCTTATAGAGGAGTGAAGGGCCCCTTCTACCCTATGAGCAAACAGTGAGAAGGTTGAGGTTTTTGCCCTTACCAGATATAGAATCTGCTAGCTTCTTGATCTTGGACTTTTCAGACTCTAGAATTGCAAGAAATAAATATCTTTTGTGTAAGATACTCAGTTTTTTATTGTATTACAGCCTCCAGAACAGACTAAGATCCCACAAAGACAATCATGTAGCCAGTAGAGTGAGTCTTTTGTGTTTAAGTTTTGATGGAATTGCAAATAGAAATCTATGAACTCCAGCAAAAAGGAGTGAGATGAAGTAAAAGAAAGTTATTTATTTTATAGATTTTTGTCTTAGTTTCACTAAAACTTTGTGAACTACACAAGTTCTTACAGGGCTCAACCACATAATGCAGCTATTTTCTTAATTTATTGCTTATTTAATAAGTTAAAAAGGATCAATCTATATTGGTAAATAGTATAATGAAGACACTTCTAGATGCTAATTTATTAAAAATTATATAAAATATTGAAAATTACTATTTTCCATTAGTAATCTTGTTCTGAGTTCTATTCAATCTATATGCAAATGTTGGATTCCTTTGCTTACATATTCTTACAATCTTATAATTGTGTCTCTTTTATAAAATTAAAATTAATGAAGTTCTGCTAAGATAGTAAAGCTTTTCAATAGTATGTTTGGAGATTCATTCCCAAATATGAATGTTGCTATCATATATTCTTTTAAATGACATAAAGTTATTATATGCACTTTTACATGTAAGTAAAATATATGATTTTAATTTTTCTGATTAATAGTATTTATTGTTTCTTTCAAAGATTAGACTCACATTATAAAAATAAACATCAGCTTCGTAGAAGCAAAGCCAGGTAGTTGAGTATCCAACTTTGCAATTATCTGCAACCTGCGCTCTGCACAAGAACATTTTATTTGTATTTTCTCTTTGTTCCTCAGTATTTCCCCAGGTTTTATTTGATTGTCTATGTTTTAACTGTAATCTAAGTTCTCTCTGGGAGGGCAGTTTATAATTAAAATTAGTCCTAATTGTGTGTTTTTATTTGACTGCTGCTTAATGAGAGATTATAAAACAATTTGGTCCATGCAGGGAGATCTTAGACCAGACAATGAGTTGCCATCTGGGAAAAGATTTCTCTATTTTTAACTTCTATAATGCTGACCTAAGCCCATGTGAACACATTCTGTTTATAGGACTCAAGAATATAAATATGAACCATAGGAAAAATTAATGTCATTCTTTGCCTGATTTTTCATTGGGGTTCAGATTAATAAAGAACTGGGAAAATTGGAGATTGTTCTGTGACTTCAGTGTTTGACCACGACCATGTGCTTGGCCAGACAGATGTAACCAGAAGTTCTGCTGACCCTCTAGCTGTTTGACCCAATTGGCCTTTACAACTTTTATATACACTAGGCAAACTTGTAGTTTATTCCACTTAATTTTCTCCTTTTCAGCCCCATCTGTCATTAACTTGATTTATTCCTATGAGATTATCATGAAGATAACCTTGTCAGGATGAATGAGATCAAGGCTTGCATATTTAGTGACCTTCATACAAAATCCTTATTTGTATCTGCAATGCATTCATCATACTTCTCATTTTAATTTAGTCTAATCAACATAAGAAAATTGCCTCACTGAAGGGGTGGGGAAGAAAGAGAGAGAGAGGGAGAGAAAAAGGGAGAGAGAGAGAGATCCAAAATGCAGTGCACCTGTGACCATCAGAGTGCCTAAATCCCCAGAGAATGATGCTATGGGGCGAGCTTGTAAAATATTTTGTCAAATCTGAAACACAAGGGATGCATTGTCACAGTATCTTTCAATGTCATTAATTTAAACTCCTCACTTATAATACTATGTTTATTAATAAAGTCCTGAAATTGTTAGTGGAGACATCTGGAAAATACAGAGAATTTAAGTTTTTCCCTGTGGCCCCTGCCATTGACACTCCTCTCAGGGTTTCTCTGAAGCCTAAGCCTATACACATGACCCAGGATTTTGGCTGGGATGCATAATGGAATGGGGGGAAAAAAGGAAGAAAGCAATGAGTTTTTTCTGGGTGTTTTCATATTATTAATATTTGCTAAAAAATTATACAAGCCTGTAGAGGCAAAGTCAGGATGCCACAGATCTCAGAGAAGAGGTAGAATAGTACAGAAAAATGATCAAAAGGACTGTCTGGTGAGGAGACATTTTCAGGTATATTGTGACAGGCAAGGAGGAACTGGACAAGGGAAAAAGTGGAATGGTATCCTGGGTAGAAGGAAAGCAACATGCAAATGCATAGAGATGAGAAGATTCCCACACATTCTGGGAAAGATGAGAATTTGGTCCAGGCACATAAGAACAGCAGTGGGAGGACAGTGAGACAAGATCAGCCAAGACATTGAGAAGCCTGTTTTGGTCATTACCATTCTGTAAGTGGGGATCAGCACTCTTTCTGTGTTAAGGGACAGATAGCAAATAATTTAAGTTTTTCAGGCCAGTTTTCCTCATAACTATTTGACTCTGCAAAGGCAGCCGTGGACCATATGCAAGTGTCATGGATGTGTTCTAATAAAACTTTATTCATAAAAAAAAATGTGATGCTCCAAAAAATTGGACCTAGGTTGCAGTTTGGTGATTCTGTCCATATATAGAGCGAACAAGATCATTGAAATGATCATATGATCTCTCATATGATCTCATATGAGCTTTACGTGGTAAAGCCTAAAATTGGACTGAGCTGTTCTTTTATTCCAGTGCTCTTCTTGAAATCTACAATTGTAACACATTGCCTTGCCAATACAGAGTATTGGATGTGACACGACAAGTTGAGATGCAAATTGAAGTGTGTTGGTGATCCTATGCCCAACAAAGGCATACAGAGGCCAGGCCCTATCTTGTTGAATGCTGCATAGCTTCAGAAAAATTGACTTGCTCTCCACAGAAAAAATCTGGTATTTTAAACATTATTTGATAAAGCTGGGCTTCTGCACTTGATCTTAGCAAAAAGGCCAAGAAGCAATCAGCTGTGTTTCTGAATTGCAATTGAGAGGAAGCACGTTTGCCTATTTCACAGAAAATGGAGATTCTTTAACGTGATGTTTGATAGCTCATATAATCCCAAGAAGGAAATAGAGAAAAACTTACAGGATACCTGAGGAAGACAAACACCAAGCCTGGTGATATGAAAGTGTTAATCCTGTAAAGGTACTGTGGAGGACAGTGCTGGGAGACCTTGTGTCTTGTGCCACAGAAACCACTGATAGCTGTGCTTTGGGTGCTGGTGCTAAAATTACTCTCATTGATAGCCCAGGGAAAAGAACATAAAGCATGCTTAACTGAAACTACATCACCCTCTTTGGCATACAGAATTAATTCTGAAAACTAAAAAGTTCAATTTTAATCAAGAATATAGGCTCTCCTGGCAGGATAGAAGCATCTGTTCTGAATAAGAGATTCTGCCTCATCCTACTTCAGATGGTGTCACACAAGGACATGATCCTTGGAGCTGAAAGCTAAGAGGATCAGCTCATGGTGATGCCATGGCCTGATATTATAGCACTGATGACTGAATTTTGCACTGCCTACCTCCACAATTGTTAGTCTAAATGTTTTTATTTGGAATTTCCATTAATCCAGCACAACATATTTCCACGGTTGCAGTCTTTCTCCAATAATATTATAACAATAATTCATATTTTAATAAATATTTTTTGTTTAAAAATTTTAAATACAGAAGACCGGGGGCTTAAAAATTTTAAATACACAAGGCTGGTGGCTCACGCCTGCAATCTCGACACTCTGGGAGGCCAAGAGGGGCAGTTTTCCTGGGCTCACTAATTGGAGACTGGACTGAGCTAGAGTGAGACCCCCATCTCTAAAAATAGCTGGGCATTGTGGCCGGCGCCTGTAGTCTCAGCTACTCAGGAGATTGAGGCAAGAGGATCACTTGAGCCCAAGACTTTGAGGTTGCTGTGAGCTATGATGCCACAGTGCTCTCACTGGAGGTGAAAAACAGAGACTATATCTCAAAAACAAAAAATTAAATACACAAAAAATAAAGTTTCCTCAATTACGTATTTATTTTTCTATCAGATCATAACTGTGCACATTACTGCAATTATGGTTCAATTACATATTTAAATAGTGTCCTGCACTTCTATTTGATAACCATTGTCTCAAAGTTGAAAATGATGAAAAGATTGATTTTTTGAAATGAATTGTTTAATCACTGCCTCATTTACTTGATGGCAAATTCCACAAAAGGATAGAAACCAAGTCTGTCATGTGCATCTCCTAGCACACCATGGGGGCCTAACAAAGTAGCTGATACCAAAAATATCTGTCAACTAAAAGCTGGGTGAGCTAAAGAAATTCCATTTCACACTTCTATTTAACATTAAACATTATTACCAAATTTCATTGCAGTGTGTAGTGAAGCTCAAAGTCAAGGGCACCTTCCCAGTGAAGAAGCTAAGAAAGGTAACTCTTGGAATTGAAATGCTTCCTCCAAACTTCTGATGTATAACAAACACATACTCAGTTCAAGCTACAGCAGCCACTCAAGTTGATTGATTGTGTGTCTTCAGATGTAAAAAATACAGGCAAGTGTGTTCCAAAGGAGAAACCCATCAAGGAACACGTGATTTGCTTTAAGTGTCTTGGGGGCAGGGCTGATACCTAACCAAGCTGCTCTATCTTCTCTAGAAACAGGAATCCAGCATCACAAATTATATTACTGATATTTTCCAGTGAGATCTTAAAGATATTTTATGTCATATTTTCCAGCATTTTTCCAATTACAGTGTGACTATGGCTTTTTAGTTTTCTGGAGTATGCTTGTTTCTCCAAGTATATAATTTTTCCAAAGATAGTTTGTGCAGGATGATTGGATGAGTTGAAACCCTCAATCTTGAACTTCATAGGGAGAGTTATAGCCACTTGATTATAGGGAGAGGATTTTTGCCTACAATTTTCTGAGAGAAAACCCCAGAAATCCCCATCAGTGAAGATGGGACCTCTTTGGGGAAGGAGAAGGGAAAGTAACATATACTTAGCAGTTTATGGGTGATGTACTTGGTCATCTAGGTTCACTTAATCTTCAGATAATTCTTTTTTTATTCAAATGACAAAAGAAACACACAAGAGGAGTGTCACTTGTCTACTTTCACCTGGATGATAAGTGGTAGATGGAATTGGTAATTGATCTCACATCTGCTTATCTATAAAGTGCACACCTACTCCATGAGGAGTGCCAATTATCTTTCAGCTCATATGTCTAGTCCAAACAATGATCTCTCCGTTTAGAGCTGTGCTGAGATTTTTCTGAAGTTGTATCAAAGGTTAGAAAGAAAAGCACCAAGATGGACTGGTACATCTGCTGTGGGTAAAGAAAATAGAATGGCCATGGGGTAACAATAACTAGCAAATTACTTTTCCTGTACCAAACCATAATTAGTGCCTAGACAGACAGATAAATTATGTCTGTTCTATTCCAGCTTTAGGCAATTTTTAAAAAACATTCATTTATTTTAGTAGATATCTTTTTCTTTATCACCTAGTGGCAAAGAAGGAAGGCAGGAAGGCAGGAAGGAAGGAAGGGAGGAAAGGGAAGGGATGGAAAAGAAAAGAAAAAAAGAAAAATGGATGTAGGATAGAGAAAAGGGTTAAAAGTGCTAGGCACTAGAGACAGAGTAATCTGGGAAAATGCCGAGTATCACTGCTGGTTCTGAGTACTAAAACCAATACTCACTAGACACAGCAAACCGTCTCAGCCCTAAGTAATATTTCGCAGTGATGAGAGAAAGGCAAAACAGAAGTACAGTAAACAGCAGGTGTTAAGAGCTAAATCATTCAGTTAAAGTAAAACTTGTTTTTTTAACCTTTACTCTCTCTTTAAAGCTTGCTGTTGTACTGTATTTGCCTGAGATTGCAATAAAAGTCTATGAGGATTGTTAGGAAGAGATGCACCCTAGTCTGTACACACGGAGCTGCTTGTTGGTATTGGCCTCCTTGAGTCCCTCAGTTCAATGCAAATGGACTGAGTGTTATTTATTTTGCATCAAGTTTCACTAATAAATTAGTTTTGTTCAAAATCCTCATTCTTTTCTGGATGAAAATATGGGCAATGAAAAGATCTCATTGCTGTGACCACAGTGCTTTAGGAATAAGTATTGACCTAATGAGTAAATGAGAGATAAGACCTTTTTTTCCCCCCTGCTATTGTTGAGAGGAAAAATGTATTTTTAATAAGATGTGAACCTGAGGGAATGCAACAATCCCAACTTGCATCTCAATTCCACATGGATCTTATCCAGGTGGATGAGAGAAGACCTGCCCGCAAGGTAGAGGTCAGATATTGGTATTGGTGAGTGAGTCTGAATCCCAGCCTTGCCTGGATCCAACTCTTCTCAGAAACAGTTATAGCAACCAATTCCCTCTTGCACCTAAGCTGTTTTGAATTAGGATTTTGAGTCACCCAGGTAGTCAGAATACCCAAGGAATCTGTAGCCATGGAGGCAACATTCTTGCATTTGTTTTAATAGATATAAGAAACATGCATTTAGCCATTGTCCTACTTTCATTCATTCACCAAACTCAGTAAATTTCATTTACTGAATCACTAACATGGGGCATGTACTACCCAAATCACTAGTGGCATGGGGATACCATAGACAGAGACCCTGACTTTAAGTCTTGGAAGGTCAGTGGGAAGAGGAAACATGTATAGAAACATCTTCAATTCAAGGCATAGTGGGACTGTGTGTTGTTACATAAAAAGAAAATGGAATTTCTTCCATCTGGGATCATCTAATTAATATTAGACATTTGATCCAGGCTTTGAAGGAAGTACAAAAATTTAACACATACAAAATAAAAATGATGGGCAGAATGGAGAATGCGGGGAGATGAGTGACATGAGGGAGGGTAGGAGGGAGAGCACAGGATGTATCCTTGATGTGGAGCATGCTCCAGGGTATGGAACACTGGGGTTGTGCCATTGAATGGCAAAAGAAAAAAAATGGAGTATAAATTTTGAAGTAATAACCCATCTGTTATTTGAAAGGTAAAGTCGAGTAGGGGGAACAGTGAAGGTGTAAGGTGTAAGGGGAAGGGTGATGGAAGAGACCAGAGCAGTTAAGGTGTAATCAGGTGGTTCTCACCTGTATCCTCCATCAGTTAAAAGCTGCTGCTGCAGACGTTTAGGGGACAATTGGAGAATCTTGAGCATGAAATGATTGATTTGCTGATTTTTTAAGAATCAAAATAGTGTTTAGCTTATATAGGCTATTCCTTATGCCTTGGAGATGTATGTTAGGGTATCAAAGGTCAAAGTGTCATGGTGTTTGTAATTTTCCTCAAAATGATTCCCAAATAAATAAATTTGGCAAAGTGTAAACCTTTATTGAATTCAGGCAGTGCATGTAGATTTGTTTGCTATAGTTTCCTTGAAACTTCTCTGTATGTTTCAAAGCCTTTAAAAAAAAATCAACAGTTTTTAAAAGGGCAACCATAACTCACATATTGATGATTGGGAGTAGTACAAAGGCAAAAAGAAGTCTCGTGTGTCAGAAATTCCATTTTCTTTGCTACACTAACTTCTCTGGAACATTTGCCTTGGCAGAAACTATTTTCTTCCCAAAAGGCATTTTTTTTTCTTTATGGCTAGTTTGTCTGCATCTGTTCAGACAGTAATGTGCTCATCTTCAGAGTCTGAGTCATGGTTGATCTGATGCCACTGTGACCATCCCATTTCTCTTTGCCAAATGACTTCCTAGCACCCCCACCTTACAACCAGTAGTGAAGTGTGATACAACTGTGGCTTAGGAGGTCTGAGGAAATTTTTGGAAGGCCTGGACACTCAGACTGCTCCCTAAGGACTAGAATCTTCAAACTACCTTAATGATTGCTAGAAAAACATAATGTTGATCCTCACTGTACAGCTACTAAATCAAAATCTGCATTTAAACAAGAGGCCCCGGCGACTGGTGAGCACTTCAAAGTTTGAGAAGCACTATTTTATGTCTCTGATTGTCAAACTTTGTATATAAGGGAACCACTTGAGAGCTTTGGTATTCCTAAACCACCCTCCTGGGTGACTATTTAATGCACACTATTTTAAAAAACTTTTTATTTACATACATTCATGGGGTACAAATGCAATTTTGGTAACATTGATAGGTTGCACTGTGGTGGAGTCTGGGCCTTTGGTACCTCCATCACCGATGCAACGTACACACCTTGTACTCACCAACCAACCTCCCATCATCAGCCCCCTTACCCCTCTGAATCTTCACTGTCCATCATTGCACAGGCTTCTTTCATATTACTTAAACCCCACTTATAAGTGAAAACATGCCATATTTTCCTGTGTGCATCTGAATTGTTTCACTTAAGATACCGGCATCCAGTTCCACCCAGGTGGCTATAAAAAAAATTATTTCATTCTTTTTATTGTTGAATAGTATTCCCTCGAGTTCACACATTTGGAGGACCACTGGCCCGAGTCTCTGTGATGGGGAACTTTGTGACTCAAAGCTAGAGGCATCCTCGCTCATGCAATCATCTATCTCCCTAGACTGAAGAAAATGATTCATTAATTCTGCATTATTTGTGTATGTGTGTGTTTCCATGGAAGATGGAATGAAAAGCAGAACAACAAAAAAGAACCTAAAACCAAAAACCAAAATCTTAACAAATGAGAGACATCTAAAGCAGTGGTTCTCAACCTTCCTAATGCCACGAACCTTTAATACAGTCCAAAGGGGTCACAACCCACGGGTTGAGAACCGCTGGTCTAAAGTAAAAGATCAATTGTTGCTCAATTTGTCCACAGATTTGATGTTATTTGGTCCTGTCACTGATCCATGTACCTAATAATGAATTGATCCATTTGTGTATACAGGAAACACATTAAGTATGTGCTATATTAGGGTTTTCTTACTACAGAAAGGAGGTTAAATTTAACCTTGCAACTTATGATTCCTAAATATTTGCAATGGGCTACAATCTAGGATAATTTTGTAACATCCTATCCACTCATCCTGAAATTTGATGTGATTCAAAAGATGCTTAATAAAAAAGTGTTTATTCATAACATTTCTTTAATCATGGACATAATGTTTCAAAGCAAGATTCTGGATTCTCTGTTTTAAGGTGCTTATCTTTGAGCAGCGCAAGATCACACCTTAATTAAGGTTGAAGACTTTCCTACATCACCAGCAGAGGGCGTGTGACACAGGAGCCTAGTCTGACTCCTAAGACCTTGTGTGCTTAGCATCTCCTGTGTATTGGGACTGAGTCCCTTTAGACACTAGACCGAGTGCTCATATACCATCAGGATGTTGTGTTTAATATTTATATGATCAAACAGACTGATGATTTCCCACAGGCAAAAACAGTCACAGTGGTGCCTAAGACGCTTATTTGGTACACTTGCAGGAGCAACCATCTGAGTGTGGAGAGAGCACATCTCCATCCACAAATTCAGATAGCCGGGACATTCAAATTTATCCTGCTGTCTGTAATTGTACTTCATTTCTATTTCTTACCTCCTCTCATCACTGTGGGATGCTGGTCTTATTCAATTTGTGTGTGCTTGAGTAAGTTATTCAACTTCTCAGTGAATGGGAATATATTATAACAAGGCAAACACCCTAGGGTTGATATGATGAGTAAAAGAGTGTCTGGTACTTGCGATTATGTTACTGCCCAATCAGGTCCATTGCCTGTTGCCCCAGAGGAAGCCAATACACTGAGACAACAGGGTTACAACAGAGACATTGTGTAGATATTTCCTGCAATCGTTCACCCCCTTTCTGAAGACGGAGGGTGGTTCTTTCCTGATCTGGATAAATTAGAGCTGGCATATCTCATTTAGCACTTAGAAACAGGCAAAAGAAAAGTTTTCACAGGAGTCTGTAGTTAAGGTCAATTGGAAGGCACGTTCTTGTTATTTACCAAGAGAGAAATTTTGAACCCAGGTGAAATTCAGTTGCCCTTCAAGCATGGTGATAATCCAACTTCTGCTTCAGTGAATCCTATTAGAACCGTTTTCTTTATTTTTGCTATGAATCAGAACACTTTTTCTACTTTTCCAACTTATTTATAGTGACCTGTACTTCATAAGAGGTCAATGAAGGATTCTTAAATCAAGAAGCTCTTGACCAGAGGTGTTATTTATTTGCCTTCAGAGGAGACATTCACTTAATCCCCATTAAAAGGAGAAGAATTTTTGGAATTCTTTCCTTAAGCATTACTTTTTCTTGGAGGAAAAAGGGGTGCTGCCCGTATTTGAGTTTCCATGAAGAAATTCTCCTGTATGTGGACATTGGTGTCTGACTTGAGTTCACTCCAGCACTGTAAGTGACTTGTTGGATCTCAGCCTTCTTGGGCTTGTTTAAATACACTCTTCCCACTAGTGTCATTTCAGTTCTGGCTTACAGACCTTCTGTCTTTGCTTACCTGCTCTATAGATAACAGTTACTTGTTATGTGTTGAAAACATTATAGTGCTTTTGGTTTTTAAATTTATGTTGATCCAACCTTCCTCTTGATTTGTGTACTCAAGCATCAAACATTTCTTGAGTCCTACCTTGTGCCAGGTCAGCCATCTTTCCACAGTGTGGTCCTGAACCTCCCTTCCTTTAACAACAAACTGAAACGCTCGCCATGTGGCAGACACTGTCCATGGTCCTGAAACTTTGCAGAGATGGAAACCAAACCCGGACCATCAGTCGACCAAACTCAAAAATATAAAATTACACACATAAAGAAAATTCACAGAGAAGTATGAGAAGGTGGTGGAGGTCCTCACTTATCTACGATGGCTGTGAGGACAGAATGTGTTAGTATCTTTTGAAAGTGGGCACTATAGAAGCACTATTAGACTCCCCACACAGCAGTTAAGAGACAGGTTTGTGACTTGGCTCAGGTCCTCTGGTTCAACTCCCAGAGTCTCACCCACCACCCTAAATTATGTCTCTCTCATAGCCCCTGGACACGCTCTCTTGTCTGAGGCAGCTCTTTTATTAAGCCAAAAGCAGTGGCATTGGAATATTTTTTGCAGGGGGGGGACACTCTTCTTTAACATGAGGGGACAGTGACAGAAGGGGTAATGGTCTTCTGCTGAAGGGAGATAATGATTTAAAAACTCAAATTTCTGGTGGTATTGTTGCAGTAATTTGTATTTTCTCAGTAGCAGGGACATTTTAATTTTTTTCCATTTCAATGTCTCTTTCAATTTCGATGGCCATTTTTTTATGATACAAAAATCATTTAAATTGCTGCATTTATTCAATGTTGAGCTTTTGTATTGTTCCTTTTTATTTTCTCTTTCTTGTCAAGCAAAGAACACAAAATCATTGAGTTCATTTCTATTACCATGTTTGTTGTTTGAATGAAAATATTTAATTGGTACCAAGAGAAATGCGGGTTTGATGCAATCCACCCGTGAAAGTTTCCCCAGTGAACTTCCCTGATCTGCTTCTGAGCAGAAGAAGCTATACCAGAAATGCAGCTCTGCTCTTTAAGGAGAAGAATATCTCCAGACTCTCATTATTGGTGCTCAGATCTGGATCCTGTCAATTAAAAATTTTTACAGTAGCAAAATGAAAGGATGAGCTCCTGTGTCCTCTGCTCTGTGAAAATGCAGTGGGCATCATTCAGGGCATGGGGGTGTGGGTTCTAATTACAGTGATTGCCCCAGGGTCTTTGTGGCCAAGGGCTGCCCTCTCCCAGTACCTCCCTCTACTCCTGGCAGAAGTGTCAACTTCATGGTTGGCCTCTTGTGATGATAAGACCAAGGACAAAGAGGTCTTGATTTATTTAGACTACTAGATTGTGAGGAAGGAATATTCAGACTCACTCAGCCATTTCCCCTTGCCTTTACTTCTGTGTTCCTTTAGGGTCTGGACCACAAAATGTCTTAATGTATGGAATCTGTGAATGGGAAAGTCATCTGATGAAGCTCAGAGTTTTGACCTTTAAAGTTTGATTCTTTCTGCTGTGGGGAGATGGAAAGGTCGCTGCCTGAGTCCAACAGCAAACAATTCTTTATGCTTCCCTTGTGTGTGCACATGTGCGTTCATAAACATTTTTTTAATTGAGCAATAATAATAATGCAAAAAAAGTAACATTTACATTGTCAGATAAGAATATGTCTATCATAGAATGCTCTGACTCTGCGGTTCAGTATGGAGTCATCGGTTAACTTCTTTTTTCCCCAAAGTCTCAAAAAATAGACAACTAATATTTATAAATAAAAATAGAAGATAACTTCAAAAAACAGATCATGCCAAATCTTATAGGTAATAGAAAAAGAAGAAATACTTCAAAATCATTCTACTTCATCTGGATACACCTGATAATAAAATTGGAAAAAATATATTATTATAAAGGGAAATTACAAACATATTTCATTTATAAATGAAGATGCAATATCCTAAACAATATATTAACAAGTTGAATTAAAAATTAATGTTCAAGTAATGTGCTTTGGTAAAAATTTAATCCAATTTATGTGAAAATTAGTCACTATTTTCTTTTTTTTCCTTTCCCTTACCACTTCCATCCTTTCTTTGTCTGCTCTCCCCTTCCCCCATGCCCCACTATGTCATTAATTGCCCTCATATCAAAGTTGAATACATAGGATTCATGCTTCTCCATTCCTGTGATGCTTCTCTAAGGATAGTATTTTCCACCTCCATCCAGGTTAATACAATTGCTGCAAAATCTCCATTTTTTTTAGTGGCTGAATAGTATTCTATGGTATACATATACCACAGTTTGCCAATCCACTCTTGGGTTGAGGGGCATTTAGGCTGTTTCCACATTTTAGCGATTGTAAATTGAGCTGCGATAAACAGTCTAGTACAAATGTCTTATAATAAAAGGTTTTTTCTTTCCTTCTGGATGCATGCCTAGTAATGGGATTGCAGGATCAAATGGGAGGTCTAGCTTGAGTTCTTTGAGGTTTCTCCATGCTTCCTTCCAAAAAGGTTGTATTAGTTTGCAATCCCACCAGCAGTGTAAAAGTATTCTTTTCTCTCCATACCTGCACCAGCATCTGCAGTTTTGAGGTTTTGTGATATGGGTCATTTTCACTGGGGTTAGATAATATCTCATGGTGGTTTCTCTAATAATTAGGGATGATGAGCATTTTTTCATTGTCCTTAATTATTAGAGAAACCACCCTGAGATATCAGGGCTAGCCATTCATCTGTCTTCTTTAGAGAAGGTTCTGTTCATCTATCTTCCCCATTGATGTATGGAATTGTTGGTTTTTTCCTTGTGGATTAATTGAAGTTCTGTATAGATCCTAGTTATTAAGCTTTTGTCTAATTCAAAATATGCAAATATCCTTTCCCATTGGGTAGGTTGTCTATTTGCTTTGGTTGTTGTCTCCTTAGTTGTACAGAAGCTTTTCAGTTTAATTAAATCCCATTTGTTTATTATTGCTGTTCTTGCTATTGCCATGGCAGTCTTCTTCATAAAGTCTTTCCCCAGGCAGATATCTTCCAGTGTTTCTCCTATGCTTTCTTTGAGGACTTTTATTGTTTCATGCTTTAAATTTAAGTTCCTTATCCATCTCGAATCAATTTTTGTGAGTGGAGAAAGGTGCGGGTACAGATTCAGTCTTTTACATGTAGATATCCAGTTCTCCCAGCATCATTTATTGAATAGGAAATCTTTCCTCCAGTGGATGTTCTTATTTGCTTTATCAAAAATTAAGTAGTTATAAGTTGTTGGTTTCATTTCCTGGTTTTCTATTTGATTCCAAATGTCTATGTCTCTATTTTTTGTGTCAGTACTATGCTATCTTGACCACTAGGGCCTTGTAGTACAGCCTAAAATCTGGTATGGTGATACTCCTGGCTTTGTTTGTATTACTAAGAACTTCCTTAGCTATATGGGTTTTTTCCTGGTTCCATACAAAATGCAGAATCATTTTTTCCAGGTCTTGAAAATAGGATGTTGGTATTTTAATAGAAATGGCATTGAATCAGTAGATTGCTCTGGGAAGTATAGACATTTTAAAAATGTTGACTCTTCCCAGCCATGAGCATGTTATGTTCTTCCATTTGTTGATGTCCTCTGCTATTTCTTTTCTTAGGATTTCATAATTTTCTTTATAGAGGTCATTCACCTCTTTTGTTAGGTATATTCCTAAGTATTTCATTTTCTTTGGGGCTATGGTGAAAGGAGTTGTGTCCTTAATTAGCCTCTCATCTTGACTGTTATCGGTGTCTACAAAGGCAACTGACTTGTGATTTTATATCCTGAGACATTACTGTATTTTTTGATGAATTTCAAGAGTCTTGTGGTTGAGTCTTTGGGATTCTCTAAGTATTATGATCATATCATCAGCAAAGAGGGAGAGTTTGACCTCCTTTGCTCCCTTTTGGATGCCCTTTATTTTCTTGTCTTGCCTAATTGTATTGGCTAGAACTTCCAGCACTATGTTGAGTAGTAATGGTGACAGAGGACAACCTTGTCTGGTTCCAGTTCTAAGTGGAAAAGCTTTCAGTTTAACTCCATTCAGTAAAATATTAGCTGTGGGTTTATAGCTTCAATTAGTTTAAGATACGTGCCACCTATGCCTGAACTCTTCAGTGTTCTACTTAGAAAAGATGTTGGATTTTATCAAATGCAGCATATATTGGAAGGATCATATGGGTTTTGTTTTTGCTTCTGTTGATATGATGAATAATGTTTATGGATTTATATATATTAAACCAGCCTTGCATCCCTGGGATGAAACCTACTTGATCATGACATATGACTTTTTTGATGATAAACTGTAATCTATTGGGTAGGATTTTGTTGAGAATTTTTGCATCTATATTCATTAGTGAAATTGGTCTAAAGTTCTCCTTTTTAGTTGAGTCTTTTCCTGGTTTTGGTATCAAGGTGATGTTTGCTTTGTAGAATGTGTTGGGGAAGATTCTTTCCTCCTCAATTTTTTTGAATAATTTTTGCAATATAGGAATAAACTCATGCTTAAAGGTTTGATACAATTCTGGTATGAAGTCATCTGGACCAGGGCATTTTTTTGTTGGGAGATTTTTTTATTGTTTCTTTGATCTCAGTGCTTGAAATTGGTCTATTCAGAAGATCTATTTCATCTGGGCTAAGTCTAGGAAGAGGGTGTGATTCCAAATATTGATCCATTTCCTTCACATTGTCGAATTTCTGGGCATAGAGTTTCTGGTAGTATTCAGAGATAATCTCTTATCTCTGTGGCATCAGTTGTTATTTCCCCTTTATCATTTATGATTGAGGTTACCAGAGATTTTACTTTTTTATTTCTAGTTAGTCTGGCCAAACACTATTTTTTTTTTAGTATTTGCCATTGCCAGTTATTGTATGATACAGTTTACTCAGATTATCTCAATCCTTCAAGTTCATTTGATGTAAGAAGGATTATATTACCTTTTACAGGTGAAAATATGAGGTTCATGGGGATCAAATGGGAGCCCAAGAACCTAGAACTCCTATGAACATGGTCTGTGGTCTTACTTAGAACCCAGATTCTCATAGATGCTGTTCCCTTCCTCTCTTATCTTTCTCCCTTCATCTTTTATTTTCATGGTTGAGTTCTCTCCCTATAAGACTGTGTTCTGGGGCTTCTTCTTCTCTCCTCAGAGAGGTTAGAAGCTTACCCTGCATGCCATGCTAAATTCCAAGCCTGTGGTTTCAACATATTGGAAGTTAGCAGGGTACTCACCCTAGTAAGGTCTGGAACAGTACCAGGGACATGGCTGCCTGTGAGATCTGGAGCTTGAGACCAGCAGGGCTCAGAAGCTGGACACAAGCTGAGCATGGCAGGTGGGGTGAGGGCCATGAAAAAGCCCCTGAGCTGCATGAACAGCTTTTATCATTCTTAAATCCTGGGCCTTTCCCTTTGCCAACTGAGAAGAGAGATTCAGTTTTCTCTGCAGATGGTGCTTCCTGCAGTGTTAGTTCTGCAGTTTAGCATCTGGTCTCCTCCACTGTATTTTTTGAGACCATGATACGCCTTCTCATTTGAGCATGGGGGATTGGAATCTCCAACTCTGGACACTCTGAAGGACACAACGAGAGAGAATGAATGAACAGAAGGAAATTCTAGAGCAAGCATAAAGCTCCAGCCTGGAATTGGAAGCAAGAATGACCAGTTAGCAATTGAGGCAGAAAAATAAATGATGAAAAATAAAAACTGGAAGCTTTATCTCACTCCTTACATCTACATAATTTCCACTGAATCAAAGATTAAATGGAAAATATAAAATGATAACAATACAAGATGAGAATGGGGAAAATGTGAACAAAGCCTATTTTATGTGCCTTAAATATGACACAAAGTTTCAAATCATAAAGGAAAAAGATTGATAGCATTGACCACAAGTCAGTTATCAAATAATCTTCTTTTGATAGGAATGAAAATGAGATAAAGTAGATTAAAATGTTATTATAATAGCAGAATTTTAGTGGTGGTAGGTATATGGGTGCTTACAAAATTCCAATTTTTCTGTATGTTTGAATTTTTCATGATAAATAGTTGGATACTATTATATCATGTAAGCATCCATGAAAATTAAGTCAACATGTGACCACAGATATATATATATGATGATTTTTATCATCAGTATATATTATAGATATATATTTTGTGTGTGCACATATGACATTTTATCCAGTTGTTACTTGTCATTATTGGTCTTCAGTCATCCAATTTCTCTTTCACTAGGTTGGGTACGGTCAGCAGGTTTTCTTATGCTTCACTCTCCTGGCCATTTAGGAGCAAAGTTAGAATGTGGTGAAATCGTACTGGGGCTTTGTTACGTATCTTCCCATTCTCAGAAACATGGTAGGAGAGAGCCTTGTCCCTGAGGAAGTCAAGGGTGTTATATTAACTATGAAAGAAAAGGGTCTCTTTGTCATTTTCTGTGGAGTGGTGGGGGGAAGTGAGTTGTTGCCATTTTACAAATGAGGAAATGGAGGCCAAAAAAGTTAACTTTTTTTTTTTTTGATGCAGAGTCTCTGTTGCCTTAAGTATAGTGCTGTAATGTCATAGCTCACAGCAACATCAAACTCTTAGGCTCAAGTGATCTTGCCTCAGCCTCACAAGTAGCTGGGGTTATAGGCATCTGCCATAACACCTGGCTAGTTTTTCTATTTTTAGTACAGGTGGGTCTTGCTATTGCTCAGTCTGGTCTAGAGCTCCTGAGCTCAAGCAATTACCAGACCTCTGCCCACCAGAGTGCTAGGATTACAGGCATGAGCCACCATCCTTGGGCCCCTCTTTGTTATTTTCTGTTGTTCTAATCCTCATGCAGATTTTTCAGGCAGTAATGCATCACTGCTATGGCTGAGTCCTCTGGTCCCTGGACGAAAGCAAGAAGGTCTCTAGGAAACAAAAATCCTCAGCACCAGCCCTGTCTGGCAATGATAAGAGCTACTCCAGTAATAACCCACGATGGCTACAAATACAGCACAGACATCCCCAGTGATGGAACAAAATCAGGTGGGATCCAGAGTCCATCAGGACTATGTAACTTCCTGGTTTATCACATATGTCAGTTAAATGAATAAGTTTCTAATAATTATGCTTGGTATTTTTATCATCAGTATATATTATAGATATTTTGAGTGCATCAATGTGGCTGTCAGGTAAAGGGCTGTCTGGCATAAGATGTGGCTGGAATAGGGGCAAGGGATAGGACATATAGTCTGTGAAGTTTAAGGGCAATAGGTAGGCACAGAAAGATTTTAAGCAGGAGATTAGATCTGTAATTTAGAATAACCACCTGAGTACTGTGGACTAACTGTCTGGGCACTTTAATTGGATAATATTTATGAAACACTATGAGCCAGACTGTTGAACGCAGCGCTTTACATGCATTAAATTATTTACTTAACTCATATATACACACAGATATGTATATGAAATGGCTATTGTTATTATCCCACTTACAGATAGAGAAACTGAGTCAAGTGCTCTAATTAGAGTCACATGTCTAGGAAGTAGAAAAACCAAGGTCTGCACCCCCACTTCCAACCCTGCATCTGTGCAGTAGTATAGGAAAACGGGGGGAACAGAGGTGGGTTGAGTCTGACTGTTTAAACTTTGCAGGCTGCTCTCCCTGATCAAACCTGACAGGACTTGGGTACAGAGCCTGTGAGTTCTGATGCAGACATTTACTTGGCAAAAATTCAGGAAAAGCCAATGGCTAATTAGAAGAGCACAAAAGATTTGTATTGGGTGCCAGGCAGCGTACAATGGTCTCACCTGAGAATTTGCTCTTTTGTTTCTCAGAGGACTCTGTGGAGTTGTGGGGGGTGAGTTGTTGCCATTTTAGAAATGAGGAAACTGAGGCCCAGAAAAGTTAAGTCTTACAAGGTTACCGGAAAGTGTGGCATGGCCTTCTGAGGAAATGTTGCCTGTGTAAGGCAGGAGAGATGATCGTTTAGGAAGGTCCAAAATAAGCAGAGGCAATTCTGAAATGTTAACAGTTCTTCTGAGGGTGACTCAGGAGCAGAAAATGAGAAAAGAGCCAAACTTCAAGAGACCAGCATAGACAAGGTTGCTGTATCTCGTGCCACGTAATTTCTTCCCTTCTCCCGGTAGTCCTTTCTATGTGCCTATCTCCTCCTCCTGTCCCAGCCCAACAGGGCAGCGGATACCAGATTCTGTGAAATCACAATGCAGTGCCCACAGCTCATTGGCAGTTAATAAGATTGAAGGTTTCTGATTGGCCACTGGCCAGCCAATGGTGTGATAGAATTTGGAGCAGGTGTTCATGGTTGGACCAATCAGCCCTGAAAGAGTTGGAGAGGCTGAATGTGCTTCCTTATCCTGGAAAGAAGGCTGATTTCTATAATAGACTTGTTTACTTTCCACTAAGAACAATATAAATACTAGTTCTCTCTCACTCATAGATTCAGCAAATATATTAGAGAGGGGTAGTTTCCTTTAGAGAGTATTCACAGGTGACCTGCAGTCCATAGGAAAAACTGCTTATTTTAGAGAAATAAAAATAGAAAATATTTGCAAACATACTTGCATAAAATATATATTTATATTCATCTATATTGCATATATTAAAACATTTGCATATATTAATTTTTATTTTATTTATATTTGCCTACATGTTTGATGCTGTGTTACATATAAACTATTTTATATATATTTCAATTAGATGTCTACATCTAGAAAGTCTGTGCATAAAAACTCATGTTTCTAAGATTTTTTTAAAAAATGGAAATAAATGTAATGGTAGATAACATCTATATAGGACTTTCAACGTACTGCTAGGGTTTTAAATGCTTTCTCTGTAATTCATTTAATCCTGTACTCAACATGCATAGTGAGGCTGAAACTTTGTGTCTCCCTGTTTTATAGGTCAGAAAACAGACCCCAAGAAGTTAGGTGACCTGTCGAAGGTCCCACAGTTATTTTGTGGCACCACTGGTATGAGAAGTCTTGCCTTTAGGACAGGCAGCTGTGGTCTTTGTGGCCAGGCAAGGCAGAAGGTGGCTGGGCTGAGTGACTTGTGTCCCTGAAGGACAGAGTTTGGCTCATGACTTGGCCAGAGTGCCCAGCAGGGCCTGATACACTTGAATGCTCCCACCCAACCACTATGGGACTTTGCATTTGTTGTCCTGATAGATTATAAGACTAGAAAATTTTCTATATAAGCTCCATTTGGAGTTTTAAAACAGATAGGATTTCTCTAACAACGCAATCAGTGTAACCTGGTTCCTTGTGTCCTCAGTGAATTCCCAACCATTAAAAAAAAAAAAGGAAAAGAAAGTAAATTAACCAATAACAAAGAGGAAAGTAGAACTAAAGTTTAGCTAATTAAGTCCAACCTGTGTTTGTCAATTTTGTACTTAATGCCTTAGTGTGGCTTCTCCAGTCACATAAAGCCCCAAGAACTCGTCTGTCATATTTTCTCCTGGTGAATCAACCAGACAAATGGGGCTCTTTTACTTCAGAAGAAACAACCCAGCTGCGACACCTGTCACTAAGGAAGCCTGGCCCATTGGTCAGTCCCTCATCCCAAGGCTGACAGCTTGATCACCTCTGTCTCCTGACTGACTGATACCTCCATGCAGGTGCTGTCCACTGGCTGGCCTGGCTGTGGAAACCAACCTGCAGCCTGCAGGAAGTTCTGACCTTAAATGAATTGAAGAGTCAGTACTCAAATAAATCCAGCCACAGTTACCTCCCAATGGATGCTTACAGCCTCTGCCCTGAGGAAATAAAGTGAGCAGCTGGGCAGGGACAGTGATCTGAGCTCATGTCTTAGGGCCATTAGCTCTTTCCCCCAGAAAGGTCAGAAGCATGTGTTTTCTGGCTGGGAAGTCTACTCACAGACTTATGGAAGTGCGCATGACCATGGGTAGTCAGCTGACAATGTCCATATTTCACAAGTGAAGGCTCGACTGACAGTTTGCTGCTGACAGGTATCAGGTAGAATTCCAATCTCCTCTTCTCACCTTTTGGCATTGACAAGTACCTTACCTCTGTTAGCATCTGTGCAGCACAAAATTCAAACCCTGTAGTCTCCCTATGTATTAGAGTTCTGAGAAACAGAACCACTGTTAGCTCTTCTTCCGTCTCTTTCTGCTTATCTTTCTAATCAACTAGAAATGGGCTCACACAGTTATGGAGGATTAGAAATTTCACAGTTGCTACTTGCAATCTGGAGATCTAAGAAGGCTGGTGGTGCAATTCAGTCTGAGTCCTATGGCCTGAGAACCAGGGGACCTTTTTGTAACAATCGCAGTCTCATGCCAGGATAAGACAAGATATCGTAGCTTACACAGCAAGGCAAGAACAAAATGATAAAATAAGATAGGCGAATTCCTCATTTCTCTACTGCTTGTTCTTTTCAGGCCCCTGATGGCTTGGAGGATGCCTGCACCCTTTGCAGAAGGCAATCTTTCTACTCTACTGAATCTGTTCCTTCATATGCTAATCTCATTAGCAAATGTTCCGACAGATACACCCAGAAATAATGTTTAATTGGTCATCCCATGGCCAAGTTAAATTGGCACATTAACAATCACATTCTAATTTCCTTTTACCTGTTGAAAGAGCACTGGCTCTGTGAAGGGTAATCACTTGTTTTTCTGTGCTCTGATTATTTGCCCATTGGGTTTTTTGTTTACATTTAGAGAAAGAGGTGGCCTCACAATTTGAATTATGGGAATGTTGTGTATCATGTTTAGGTTTTGATTGTAAAGATAGGCTTTAAATAATTAATCACTACCAAGTGCTTATAAAGGAAAATGTGAACAATTAGATTGTAGTTGTTATTAAGGGAAACCTGTTCAACTGTTAACTTATAGAATAATTATTTCCATTTTTATGAGGTTTGGTGGTTTGGGTAAACATAATACTGCTTGTGGGATCAATGAACTCATGAAATTATTCCCATGGAAATTAATTCCGTTACATTGTGTAGTGTTAAACAATGCATCTTGTGGTGTATGTTTCAAAAGCATATTGTATAGGTAAGTGGGGGTGAGAGAGGGAGAGAGAATGAATGAATCAATAAGATTAAAAGAGAGATCTGTGCATTTGAGTTTTTTCTTCATAAAGATAGAAAGATATTTTGTAACAAGTTAGAGACCAATTATGACAGAAATGTCATGGTAATGAGCTTGTAAAATATTTGTTAACCTTCCATTTTCCCTTTGTAAACAAAGGCTAAGAATCAGTCCAAAGAAAAGCATTCTTAAACACTTGATCAGTAGCTTCTTAAATTTGTTCTCAAAGTTATTGTTCAACAAACACCAGAACAAAAGCTATTTGAGCTTTTAGTATTAACTTGTGTTTTAACCTAGACTAAATCAAAGGTATTTGGGCAAGCTTACAACCATACATTTTCCCCTGCTAACAACACCTTGTCTCTGATGGCCCTTTGAAATAGAGCAGATTCATTACTTACTGTGTAAGGAGCTACCATATTGACTGGCAAGAAAAAATTCATCTTTACCCAAAAGCAACATATTTACCCCATGTCTAGTGAACTAAGACAGCATATCGAAAACCCAATAGGGAAAGAAAGAGAAAAAGTAGATTCCTAGACCGTGATAAAATCTCTACTCCCTGGTGGCAGAAAATAGAAACACAAACATCACAGACAAGATGAATGAGGAAATTCTGAAATAGTTTTTAGACAAGATGGGTGACATCCATCCTAGTGTGATTTTCCTTATGTAAATTACAAGGCATTAGCCACCCAGATAGCCACAGGTCAAATATGGGTTATCTCCTTAGTGGACTAAAATTTCTCACTGCCATAAATCATGGCTCAAATAGAAGTGGGATTTCCAGGAGGTTCTTGTAATAAGGGTTTAGGCTAGTTTTGTTTTTTTCTCCCTTGCTATTTGTTTGTGTACTCTTGGCCAAACAAATATTGACTTCTACTACATGCATGGGCCTGACCTTGTGGTATGTTCAACTGTATTTTTTACTGTATATTTTGTGCTGATTCATAGAGAACTATTGGCTTGTCAACATGCACAGTAACAACCTGTGTGGGAGTGCAGTCAAATTTATGGTTTCTTGTTGCTCTATTTTCTCTGCTTTCAAGAAGAGGCATTTATTCTTATTTCATATAATTTTACATTGAGATTTGCTTTTTAGTTGCCAATATTTTCTGAACAGCAGCATAACCATTTGCTTTTATAGACCACAAATAAGGGATAAGAATCCATTTGCCAGTATTTTTCTTGGCGTTTCTTCTGCTTTGTACCAATATTCACTTAAGCCAATATATTTGCTTAGTTATGCAATTTTTACATTTTTCAGAGCTAATGGACTATTATTTTATATTTTAAACTGTTTCCTGCTACATTCCAATACAGATTATGACATACTTACATGGATAGAATAATGCATTTCTCTGTAAAACCTTTTTAATATCACTTTCAATGAGTCCGCTATAAAAATCACTCAGATCCTCCTACAGATATTCCACGTTAAGTAGGAATGTTTTATTCTCCGATATGCCTTGAATGCTGGCCAGTAAAGCATTTGCAACTTGTTCTTAAAGGGACCCTAAATGAATGAAATGGAACCAGCATTTGCTGAACACATCTGTATCTTTAAGTAAAATATTTTATTTAACTTTAAAAAAATGGTTATTTTGAAACTTAGAAGCTTGAATCACAGACTCTACAAAGCAAATGCTCAGACTTCAGAAGAAGGACCACCACTCAGTTGCTAGTGAGCCCCAAAAACTTGGAAGAAAGTCCTCATGGAGTTGGAACCCATACTTCTGGAACATACTTATGGTGTTGCCCACCAGATTCTGGTATCTTTAAGGTTTGTGATGAAGCTGATTTGAGAGTGTGGCAAGAATCTGGAAACTGGAATCAATTACTGCAGCCAGAGTGCAGAGGCATTGCTGGCATTGTTGGCACGGCATCGGGAACAGCACGGGAGTCATAAAGAGCAACCTCCTTTCTTCTTCCCACCTCATGGTCTCCCTCTAGCACCCCCAGAGGTAGACCCCAACAGAGAGCAGCTGGCAAAACAGAGGTGGAGTTCCCAGAGCTGCAGCTCAGAGTATGGAAGTGTGATCTGGAGCTGAAGTAGTGGCTGAATAACCAACACAGACAGTACCTGCCCAGACTTTGAGTTTTATCCCTTGCATGTCTCCCTGAAATGATACACTGCTGGATGGTTTCAAAAGGATTCTCAATGAGTAAGGCAGAATCCAGCTTTCTTGAGCACAGGCAGTAAATGAACTGCATCAGATAGTCCTCAAGAGACTCTGAAAGCTGTATGTTATTATTTCAATTCTATAGGTGACGAAGCTGAGTACACGGAGGTGTATGACTGGCCCAATGCCACACAGTGAGAAGTCATAGACCCAGTACTGCCCCTTCCCACATCTAAACTTATATTCCCACCCCCTCCACTGACCGCTATGGAACCCTGAATTGATCCCCCAAACTGGATTTTGTTCTACTTATAACATCCATGATTCTGAGGCCTTTGGCCTGTCTGTGCTCAAGAGTTTGAGGAATTAAGGAATGCCAGGATCCTGAAAAGCACAGAACAGAAGGTAAAACCCAAGACATTGGCAGGGCAAACATGCACCTGTGTGATGTGCACTGGGCAAGAGGGCTGCATTTTAACAGGACAACAATCACATCCTGTGTTGTACCTTCATTTACTCATCCTTCATCCATTCTCTGAAATGTGAAGGAATCTCACAACTAATTTATCCAGTGGGGAGAATTTGTTTTTCCTAGTGGTGCATGCAGTAAGACTAAGTCTTACAAATGTTAGCATCTTAGATCTAATGAAATGCAGAGAAGTATTTATGATAACAATTTTCAGAAACAATTTATGATAACAATTTTCAGAAACATGACAGTAAAACTCTTTTGAAGAAGGAATGTTCTTTTCCAATTTCAAAAAGGTACCACATGGAGAAGTAGCAGCCAGCAGCTGAGGGAGTCAAATATTTTATACTGTGGACATGAATCTTTTTGCAGTGGAATACAAGTAACATGGCAACAATGTATTCCTTCTCCCAAAGTAATTAGAGAGATTTGAGCTAAAGAAAATATCTTCCCTTCAAAATCTCTATGCATTGGAATTAAGCATACAATTAAAAATACTTGCATATTTTAGCAGTTTCCCACCTCAGAAGACAAAAGCTTAAATTTTTAATATACTCAGGACTCTTGTATCTTTTATCCCATTTTCCATTAGAATCCATCAAGACCATAGCTAACCTTATCCATCAAAACCACTTCATTTTATATTCATCTAGTTTTTGTTCCTTTAAGATTTACATTTCATGCCTCCTTGAGTTCCATGATCTTTCAGTGGCCAGGACAGGATGAAAACTGTAGGTAGGTCATTCCCAAAGACACTTCTTCTCTGCCCCACTATGTATTTCCTACCTGTCCCTCAGAGTTAATGGTATGTGTGGGTTTGGGAAATGACCATGTTTACTTTCTGGCTTGATGCTCTGTGTTGGGGTACCTAATATTACTGATGTTCAGAGATTCACTAGAAGGATTCGAGGAACTAAGCATAGAATGCACCCATGGCTGAGAATTATTACAACAGCATAATGAGGCAAGATAGCCAGGATGTGAGGGATACTGACACAGGTGGAATCTGGAGGAATTCATAGGGAGCCTTCCAATATGAGGGTTACATAGAATGCACCCTCTTGCAACATATTCATAATGTTTCTGTCCAAGGAAGCTCAAGGAGGGGCTGCTCAGGTTGGCACTCTCTGCCAATCATATGTCAAAATTCCAGACTGCAGCCATAAAGAAAGATGGAGACTTTACCTCCTTCATGTTTACATGGATGGAGCTGGAAAATATTCTTCTTTGCCAAGTATCTCAAGAATGGAAGAAAAAGTATCCAATGTACTCAACCCTATTATGAAACTAATTTTTGGCTATCATAGGAAAGCTATAACCCAATTTTAGCCTAAGAATATGGGGAAAGGGGAGATGGAGGGGAGGAGAGGGGGGAGGATGGGTGGAGGGAGGGTGATTGCTGGGATCACACCTAGGATTTATCCTATAAGGGTACATGTAAATCTTTCTAAATGTGGAATATAAACGTCTTAACACAACAACTATGAGAATGACACGAAGGCTATGTTGCCCAATTGGATGAAAGTATTTCAAATTGTATATGGAAACAACACACTGTACCCCATGAAAGTGTCAATGTACACAACTTTGATTTAATAAAAAAAAAAAACAGAATGGAAGGAATACAGTATAAACCACATGATTTGCACAAGTAGGCTAGGAAGAGTGAGTCATTATTATCACGTAGGGAACAGTTCAAGTGCAAAGTTCCAAGATACCAGTCAAGGGCCAGAAAGCAGACATTTCTAAGAAGAATAGTTTATGGCTATATTAACTTTCTATGCACATCTTCCAAGCCCCATCACTGGCCCCTCCAGCCATAATCACCAGCTGACCAGACAGAAAGATGCCTCATTTCTTAACAGTTGTGATTGTGAAGTCCCCTCATGCCAGTATTTAGACTTGTTAGATTGTTAGTGCCAGGAGGCACAATAGAGGATAAAAATTTACAAAACTATTTCAGAATTTCCACATTCAATTTCATTGGACATATTAACTTTACCCCTTTTGAAATATTTTAGCAATATATTATAATTCTTACATATTTACAAACCTCGTGGACAATGTTTTATTTTAATTGTACAACCTACAAGAAAGATTTTCAGTTTCTTGTAATGAAGTCAAGTGCAATGATACCAGTGACAAAATACCACTTCATGTAAAAATGTCAGCAACATGCTGTTCTCTGTTACTGCCAGTACTAGAAACTGTTTGGTTGTTAGAAAAAAGTATTTTGTGTTGAGTGTTTGTGTTTTGTCTTACATTTCTGACAGATGCATAATAAGATTGTATCTTTTGTGGAGAAAATTGATACATTGTAGGCATATGGCAATTGTTCCATTTATCATGAAATGTTTCTTGTCAAATTGTCAACTAAGGCAGATGTAAATTTAAATTCCTATAAATGTAAAATTTATATAACCAGATGGCCCAAAGTGGTATTTCAATAGCATAAAAATAAATTTTACCTGGCCTAGGGCATTCTTAGGCATGGAAATTAAGGAGAAAAAAATCTATGGCAGAGTGAGTTTTAATCATGAAATTCTTTCATATCTTCTAATTATTAAATGATATAAAAAGATTTCCATAGCAGAATTGAGGAAGACAAGGTGGCCCTGTTTACCCTTGATAAAAATTCATTCAGAGGGAATGTTGGCTCTACCCTACATGGTAAATTTGGTAAGTACATCAAATGCCAGCCTCCTTCCAAATTATCCTGACTTAAAGTTTCTTAACATCTCTTTATACAAACCAATGGCTCTGGGGAACATGACTTGAGATATATGACTTTTAACCTAAATTTCAAGCAAGAATGCTCCATACAGAAAAAGAAAGGGATATTGGCCAGGGAAGGGTGAGGGTAGGGAGGGGATTGAAGATGGAAGGAGTTGTTTTCTATACAGTCCTTGAGGCGGGCATCCTAGAGGTGGGGGACTCGTGAACTAAGTTATTTTGGGGGATAAGAACTTTTAAAAATGTTTTTACCATAAGTAAAAGGAAAATATTTCTGAAAATACTTGGCATGTGTTGATAATGTGCAAATCTTCACTTAAAATCCTCCCTAAAGGCCATGGCAAGGGAGATATTACTAGCTCTGTTAATTTTTTAAATGCTAAGCAAATTCTGAAGAAATTAAAGGTATTAAGAGGGGAGTCAAAGATTTCTTCTCCTGGTATTTCTTTTTTTTCCCCTCTATTACCTAAAGGAAAGTCTAGTTGAGATGAGGGTGAATCTGTGTGTAGAGACACCACACAAGAATGTGGCATCTCCTCTACTCAGAACCACAGCTCAGAACAATATCCTAGAGCAGGGTGCAGAGCTTCCATAGAAAGTAAATAGGGCCAGATCCACCAGGAATTGTTCTGGGTGGGTCTTTGAAGTTGGACATGATTTGATCTTATCTTGGATGACCATATTCTTGGGAAATAGAGAACTTGGAGACTACTGTTTATAGAGAGCAATTAGAAGTATTTCTGATAGTAGTAAGACACTTAAAACATTTAAAAACTAAGTAAGTGAGTGATGGCTACATTAATCAGTTTGGTTTAA
Organism: Otolemur garnettii; assembly: GCF_000181295.1. Classification (NCBI taxonomy): domain Eukaryota; kingdom Metazoa; phylum Chordata; class Mammalia; order Primates; family Galagidae; genus Otolemur; species Otolemur garnettii. The sequence continues at coordinate 6,412,131 of NW_003852494.1, forward strand.
ACATTCCACATTGTATGTCAAATCATCACATTGTTCTCCATAAATGTATACGGTTATGATTTTAATTAAAAGTTGATTTATAAAATAGATGAATGGCTAACAAACATATGAAAAATGCTCATCATCCCTAATTATAAGAGAATTACAAATCAAAAATACCCTAAGACATCATCTACCCCTAGTGAGAATGGCCCACATTACAAAGTCTCAAAGCTGTAGATGCTGGTGTGGATGTGGAGAGAAGGGAACACTTTTACACTGCTAGAGGGACTGCAAACTAATATAACCTTTTTGGAAGGAAGTATGGAAAATCCTCAGAGAACTCAAACTAGACCTCCCATTTGATCCTATAATCCCATTAACGGGCATCTATCCAGAACTCAAAAAAAAAAATTATTTTATCATAAGGACATTTGCACTAGACATTTATTGCAGCTCAATTTACACTCGCCAAACTGTGGACACAACCTAAATGCTCACCAATCCAGGAATGGATTCACAAGCTGTGGTATATGTACACCATGGAATACTATTCAGCCACTAAAAAGGATGGTGACTTTACATCTAATATATTAACTTGAATGGAAGTAGAACACATTATTCTTAGTAAAGCATCACGAGAATGGAGAAGCAAGAATCCGATGTACTCAATTCTGGTAGGAGGACAGTTGATGACCTAGTACATGATGGGGGTGGGGTAAAAATAAATAAATAAATAAATAAATTCTCTGAAGAAAAGTCTCTCTGCATGATTTGACAAAGGAGTGATAGCAGATGTCTGCATTTGAAATCACCTTTACTCTGACCGATGAGCCCACTGTCACTTCACTCTCCCTCCCTTGGGCACACAGTCTCTCTCTCCACTTGTGCTGCGCTCTCTGAGGATGAGGAGGGGGAGGTGCGGCAATACAAGCCTGTCTTTTCTGCCCTCTTCTGCTAAGTCCAGGTAGCAGGATCCCTCACCTGGTTTCGGTTCTCCTGCAGGTGTTTGTACACAGGCACAGCTGTTGAATGTGGTGTTTGTGCAGACAGAGTATGCAGCAGGCTCCCATTTGGCCATCTTGTGCCACCTCTTCCCTCAAATGGACTGTTCACTCCTTATGAAATTCTGGAGACAGTACTTAATATAAGGTGAATGTTTTCATATCTATAATTTAATTAAACCATAGGAAATGTTTTTTAGCAGCCTCCTTAGGATCAATAGATAATAGATAGCAAAATGGGGAGAGAGAGACAGCAGATAAAGAATAGTTATTGCTCAGCTACAGCATTATTTTTTTTCTCTTAAGAAAAGAGAATTTGGGGTTGGTATCCCCCAAAGCCCTAGAACCCTCATACAATACTGAAGTACAGTAACGTTTGGGCCCCCCCAGATTGATTGGGTAAACGGGAATATGGTTGTGTCTTGACTTCTGCCTCTCTTATTGGCCATATCTGAAATCTTCAGCGATTGTGGTTTCCTCTTTCTCTATTTCTCTCTCCCCTTTCCTCTCTCCTAATATTAATGCTGATTACTTTTACTCACCAATTTCTGTAGTCTTTAATAACACATTTTAAAAAGGTCCCCAGGCTCACCTGCAGAGAGTAACAGCAGCAGAGTTTAACCACGAAGGTTAATCCCTACCCTCCAGGTTCTGGGATCTGCTCAGCTGCTCATACCAGTGATTTTCTTGTGTTCTAATCTGAATTAATATTTAGTTCCTTCCTCTATCACCAGCGGTGGTTTCTTGGCCTTAACTGGATTATTTTAAAATTCAAAATCCATGTTTGAATTGGCACTGCATGTTTTCTCTTGCTTACATTGAGTGATGTGGGTGATGGATGACAATATTTTTGACCCCTTATTATATCCTAGCCACTGTGCTTATCATTGTACATATATGACATCATAAATCTCCACCATTGTCCTGGGAGGTATGAACTTCTATTATTTCCACTTTTTTTTCTTTTGAGACAGAGTCTCATTTTGTCACCCTCAGGAGAGTACCATGGAGTCAGTTCACAGGAACCTCAGATTCCTGGGCTCAAGCGATTCTCTTGCCTCATCCTCCCGAGTAAAGCTGGGACTACAGGCACCTGCCATAACGCCCAGCTATTTTCAGAGGCAGGATCTCGCTCTAGCTCCTGTTATTCTCAAACTTGGTGAGCTCAGGCAATCTGTCCAATGTTGGGGTCCCGCCCTGGGGGCAGGGTCGGCTAAGATCTGTGGAACTGGTGCAACCAACTGAAGAAATATAAAGTTAGGAATGATGATAAAGAGAGAGACAGGAGACACAGAATAGAATTTTCAAAGGTGGGAGCTCAGGGGACCACCGCCCATTTGTGGGCTCTGGCCAGATGTCCTGAGTTTTCGTTACACTCAGCTTTTACTCAAATGTCGTTGCTCAGGTGGTATACTGAGCGAGGGAACAAAGACACCAGCAGTTTCTCTGAGTGAGCCTATCTGCTCATATTGTTATTATTAACTTTAAGGATTTGATCAATTTTGAGGACTCTGAAACTTGAGCCTTTTGTGGCGGCAGCCTCCTGTCTGGAGTCACACACACAGATTCCTAGGGAGGTGTTAAATTCCGCTGGTTCACTGTGGAGTAAAATGCCACTGGCATTAATCTCCTCTGAGGAATCGGGAGGAGAGAGGCACTTTCCTGTCATCACCACCACAGAGGATTTTCCTGCCAACCTGGTTAGGCTAGAAGTAGGTTTCCCAGAATCCCTCATCCTGTTTGTTTCTAGGTGTGATTTGCCAGCAAAATAAATTTGCACAAGATTTGGAAGGCAGAAATGAAGCCACAGTCACTACTCACTAAAGGTCATAATGGGTGTAGGGGGCTGCCAGGAGGGATGGGGTACCAGTAGGGTCATCCGTGCCTCTCTCTCCTTTATTTCTCACCCTACTCTTCTTGTTATCTACCAGGCTTCTGAACCACCCAAGGCCCCAGGCCTGCACTGCATGTCTGACCACAGACCTCAGAAAGACAGCTTTTCATAGAATTCCGCAGCGTGCCTACTCACGGTCCACTCTGCAGCTGGACCTGCTGCCCCGAAGGCTCCCACTCACCCTCAGTTCATGCCAGCATCTCAGGAGGGCTGCTTGGTTGTTGGTTTTCCTCGGGCCCTCCAACTCTTTCCTGTAGACCCTCAATTTCCTGCTTCCTCTCTCCCCCCAAGGTTGTAATGTCATATTCTAAAAATATCTGATGTTCCATAATATGAATGGAGGTATGATTTCTCTGATTAAACCCTTGACTGACACAGGTTTTTTCTCTCCACGTAATAAACATAATGGCAAACTAAATGATTTATGGTTGATGGGAAAGCACAGGGAAGGAAGATGAGCAAACTCACTCCCTTCCTCTTTCCTCCCATGCTGTTCCAGTCCTAGGTAACTGAGGTTCAGTCTCCTGAACTCTCCAATCTAACCACTCAGCCATTTGTACTACAGGGACTAGAGTTCTGGTGCCTGGTCACCAGTAGGGCTGCTGCTTTGATGGCAGTAATATTTGCAGACTCATAATTGGAGATGGATGACCCTTGAAGGCAGCCATGACTATTAACCATAAAGCAGACAGGAATCGTCTGTTGGAGACTGAACATTGTTTCCCTGATGAACATATGACGGGGCGTAAACATGCTCAATTTGCTACCACTCAGGGGTTCAGATTGACTCACTCTGTTAACCTAGGACTCAAGCTTCAAATGGACATTTTATTTTTCCTTTTTTCTTTCTCTGCCAGCTGCATGTGGCAGTCCGTGTTCCCAGAGGACACTGGTGACTGACCTTGTGCAGACTGAAATGTGGCTTAGAATCACTCAATAATCTACAGAATAAAATAAGCCAGAGAGTTTTCTTATATAAGTGAAAGAATTACCATCATATCATTCCAAGTGCCCAAATGACACGCTTATAGCAACTTTTCCTCTGAACCTCAGTGTTTTCTGACTGATATTCGTCAGAGGATGCAGCACAGTGTGGTGGGCCTGGAGCAGTTATTTTCAACGAGGGGCAATTTGGGCAATGTCTAGAGACTTATTTGTAGGTAATTTGGCTTACCCCTCTATGTCTCATTTTTTTTTTACTTTTAAAGAAACTAGAAAAATTATTCACATCTCCTGGTTGTTGTCAATAATAAAAAAGTTGATACATGTAAAATCCAATTGAAACTGTGCATTTACACTGTGGAATACTATTCAGCCATTAAAAACATGGAGACTTTACCAATATCTTTGGTATTAATCTGGATAGAGTTGGAACACATTCTTCTTAGTAAAGTATCACAAAAATGGAGAAGCGAGAATCCAATATACTCAATTCTAATATGAAGCCAGTAAGTGATCTATTACATATCCTCATAAGAGAAAAACTCAAATCGATTCAAGGTGGGGGCAGGGGAACAAGGGAGTAGAGAGGGTAGGAGGGAGGGGGAGGGGATGGGGTTTTCTGTGTATGCCCCTTGGGGGCAGGACGCAATTATGAGAGAGACTTTACCCAACAAATGCAACGGTGTAATTTAATTCTTTGTACCCTCAATGAACCCAGACAAAAATAAAAATTAAATTAAATTAAGTTAAATTTTGTAAAAAAGTGTCCATTGTTTACAAGCCCTTGAAAGTGCTAGTTGTGGTTGTTGACTAAATTGAATTAAGGGAATATCAGTGTGGTCAATGAATTTTATTTGTAATATAATCTGAGTTAATCTTCCTCAAAATCTAACATAAATCTTTGGTAAACCATAATAAGCCACCATGCATCTAAATGGAGCATTTGCTGATCTTGATGCTGAGTGGAAGGGTTAAGAGGATCCTAAAGCTTATAAGGTGGTTTATGAAGGAATCAGATTAGAGCTTGGATAAGGAACAGGAACGAACACCTACACATCAGTCTCAAAGGTGATCTCATAAGACAAAAGTCATCTGTATCTCACACCTAGGGAAGACAGTCTCTTGGTACCCTTCTTAGAAGATCAGTTTTCATAGAGGCTGACTTCTTTAAAAGCACTGACCCCAGAGCAGCACAGGGGACAGGAGGCTTCTGTGTATTGCTAACTAAAAGTTACAAAAACCAATTTATCTTCTTTTGAAGTACAAAATTCAAGCAAGTGAGATTTGACACAAACAAGCTAGCAAATTGGAGGCAGCAGAGGCCAATGATGTGTTATACAATAAGGATAGGAACTAACTTCTGGAAATGCCTAGTCTCCAAGCTGCCTATTGGGGGTGGGGAGATGTTGATCAAAGGGTACAATGTTTCACCGTATGTTCTGGAGATATCTTATGTATCATAGTGACTATAGTTAATAATAACGTAGTATATATGTGAAAATTACTAAGAGACCACATCTTAAATGTTATTAACACCCTCAGTGGTTACTAAGTGTTAATTAGCATGACTGTGGTAATTGTTTTATAATAATAACATATATCAATAAAGCTGGTAGTGGGGAGCTGCCTACTGAATGTGAGCTCTGTAGCCAAACTCCCTAGCTTGGAATCTCCAGCTGTGTAAACTCGAGCAGATCACTAGACTTCTTTGAGCTTTGGTGTTCTGGCCTGAAAAATGGGTCTCATGACAGCATATACTTTCAGGGTTTTCATAAAAAATGGATGAATTAATTCAAGTACTATGCTTTGAAGAACATCTGATGTGCTCAAAGGTGTTACTGATATTGCAAGGTAGATGATTTTAATTTAACATTTCTGGATCTTGATCTTTCCAGTGGTAAAATGAGGTTAATACTGTAGAGTCTCACAGGATTCATTCATGCAGCAAATGTTCCTGAGTCACATACCATGTCGGGTCCTGCTCAAGTGGCTGTGAAAACACTACCGGATTAAGTTTTGCTCCAGGGAATGCACATGGTGGCTGGGCAGCATGACCTCGGATAGAAACTCAGCATGTAAGTGCAGAGGACGGAAAGCGGGGACTCTTCACACAGTATTCTGATTTTACTGTCTATTTTTTTTATTCAATCATAGCAGTAATTCTATCATGGGGTACAGTGTACAGTTTCTGTATACAATTTGGAATACTTTCATCCAGCTGGTTAACACAGCCTTCATGTCTTTTTCTTAGTTATTGTGTTAAGACATTTATATTCTACATTTAGAGAGATTCACCTGTACCCTTATAGGATGAACCATAGGCGTGATCCCACCAATCACCCTCCCTCCACCCACCCTCCCCTCCCCTCCCTTCCCTCTCCCCTCTCCCCATATTCCTGGGCTAAAATTGGGTTATAGCTTTCCTATGAAAGCTATAAATTAGTTTCATAGTAGGGCTGAGTACATTGGATACTTTTTCTTCCATTTTTGGGATACTTTGCTAAGAAGAACATTTTCCAGCTCCATCCATGTAAACATGAAGGAGGTAAAGTCTCCATCTTTCTTAATGGCTGCATAGTATTCCATGGTGTACATATACCACAATTTATTGATCCATTCTTGGATCGATGGGCTCTTGGGCTTATTCCATGACCTAGCAATTATGAATTGGGCTGCAATGAACATTCTGATACAAGTATCTTTATTGTACTGTGATTTTTGGTCTTCTGGATATATGCCTAATAGAGGAATTATAGGATCAAATGGCAGGTCTATTTTTAGTTCTTTAAGTGTTCTCCAGAGGTCTTTCCAAAAGCAATGTATTAGTTTGCAATCCCACCGGCAGTGTAGAAGTGTTCCCTTTTCTTCACAACCATGCCAGCATCTGTGATTTGGGGATTTTGTGATATGGGCTAATCTTACTGGTGTTAGATGATATCTCAAAGTAGTTTTGATTTGCATTTCTCTGATGATTAAGGCTGGTGAACATTTTTTCATATGTTTGTAGGCCATGTGCCTGTCTTCTTCAGAGAAGTTTCTCTTCAAGTCCCTTGCCCGTTCTGAGAGGGGATCACTTGTTCTCTTCTTTGTGGATTCTGGTTATTAAACCTTTGTCAGAGACATAACCAGCAAATATCTTCAGCGTCTCAGGATACAAAATGTTTATATTCTTTTATAGGACTATTAGAGTAGGAGACTGAGAGACAGCGCTGAGTCTGGATGCAAGGGCTTGAGGACTGGGGTACAGGTGTTAAACAACTCTTAACCAGATACTGACTGGAGGGGCTGAACTGGCTTCAACCACCTTGTCAGCTACCTCTGCACCTTACCTGAACTGTGGCTCATTACAATATCATTTACATAATGGTCTTACAATGTTTCCACCTTTGAAATCACTGTAACAGTCCCAACACAAACGTATAAGGTATGAAAATGGGAAGGAACCCAATTGTAAAAATCACAACCCACATTCTTACTAAAATTCAGTTCCTTGGCCTTGACTGTTCCTGCCCTCAGCTGGTAAGACTGCAAAGGATCCAAAGGCACTTCCTCCCAGGGCGGCTGCTCTCTTTCCAGCCTGCCAGCTCCCCTTCCTGGGAGTGCACTTTCACATTCAATGAAGAACTGTAGCTTGCTTGGCTGACAGTGCACTTTCACATTCAATGAAGAACTGTAGCTTGCTTGGCTGACAGT
>NW_003852494.1:6419662-6550846 GCF_000181295.1 Otolemur garnettii
GAACTGTAGCTTGCTTGGCTGACAGTGCACTTTCACATTCAATGAAGAACTGTAGCTTGCTTGGCTGACAGTGCACTTTCACATTCAATGAAGAATTGTAGCTTGCTTGGCTGACATGGTATGTTCTAAAACTCTTTTCCCCGGGGAACTTGGAAAAACCCTCTACTCAGAGGTTGGTGGCAGGAGGAAGAAGGAACAAACAAGGAGGCTCCAATCCATCAGTCAGGAAGAAGGGATCACATCATATTTTTCAGTGAACTGAGGAGGTGAGAAATATTCACATATGTGTGTGTGTGTCTTTGGAAGAGAGAGAGCAAGAAAGAGGAGAAAACATGGACCACGAAAGAGGTCTCTAAGCCCAGACTGCTGCTGTGCACCTGTTGAGGGTCAGGGGTGCTGGAGCTCTGTGAGAATGTCATTTCCCTGCTTCCAGGGAGATAGGGTCAAAGGTTTGTAGGTTCAGGGCTCTGAGACGGGGGAGACCACTTGACTGAACACACCCCCACGGGGTGGGGCGCAACTTTGGCTGTGCCTTAGCTGCACACAGATTCACTTTCTGAGGGCTTTCTCTTTTTCCAGCAGCAGCTTTCGGCCTAAAGCCCTTTCAGCTTAGCTGGAAAACTACAAGGATAGACATACTGCAGATTGGGGTGGGGGAATAAAGCAGTCTTTGCTTTTCCAGAGTCATGCACAGCCTGGAATTCTAGGGAGACCCACTCTTTTTGAGGAGGCAGGTTCCCCAAAGAGCCTAGCTGAACTTTTTGTTGTTGTTGTTCCTACCCTTTTAAAATACAGGCATTTTCTTCCAAGGGTTCTGGATAGGCAGAGATCAAGGTGGGAGTAAAGGACCTTCTTTTGTTTCCCCTTTATTTGAAATGGCAAAACAAATGTCCAGAAACAGGGTGCAGAATAAAGCCAGGTAAGAAGACAATGACAGAGACTGCTGGGGGCAGGGAAAGTTCCCCAGGGAGGTTTCCTGTGGTACAGAGATGTCAGTGGAGTCTGAATATTCAGGAGGAGTTGTCCAGCTGGGGAGAGGACAGCCAGTGCAAATGGAGAGACTGGGATTAGCCCAGCGCCTTGGCAGGAGACCAGGGTAAGGTGGCCTGTGACTGGAGCACAGTGAGGCTGAGGAACTGGAGCTGGGGGCAGGGAAGTGGCATAGACCTAGCCATGTGGCTCCAGTGGCCATGTGTATCCCAGATTGGAGTTGTTCCCACCATCTGCTCTCCCTTTTCCTCTCAGGAACAGAACTCCTGATGTTCATCTGGGCACTCTGCACATTATATGAACAGCCTTTGCCAGTCTCCTCTGCAGCTGTGTGTGGCCCTGTGACCCAACTCTGCCTTTTGATATGTAAAAGTAAGTGGCACCTGTGAATTCCAGGGAGCAGAGTTCAATAGAGGAAGCTGGTCTTCTATGTCCCTGTTATGGCTGGAGTATGGACCATCACAGGAGGGGCTCTAGCAGCTATTTTGAACGATAAGGTGAAACTTTTCATGGTGGAACAGAAAGAGAAAAGAAGCCGGGTCTCTGGTATTGCCTGGACCTCCACAGCTATCCTGGCGTGCTGGCTTCTGAACTTTGTGAATGCACAAGAAAAATAAGAGAGAGATAAATTTGTAAAATAAGCTTGTATTTTATTTGATGTATATATGTGTAATTTTTCCCGGTGATTTACAGATGAACCTAAACCTAGTTAATACCCCGTGGTAGGGACTTTTATTTTATTCTAACCCAACAGGACATTATTGGAAGAACTCTGAGACAGGAAGGGACAAGAATTCTTTCACATTTTAAAAGACTCGATCTGAGGCTATGAGGGGAGAGGGCTGTAAGGTAAAAAGAGGAGAAGCAGGAAAGGTCAGTTGAGGTTACAGCAGTTCTATAGATATGTGACGACAGTGGCGTGGAGTAGGTGGCCATGGGGGAGGGAACAGTGTGATCACACTTAGGTATATGGACTAGTGTGAGTGTGATAGAGGTATTGAGATGAGTGGTCCTCTTCTAGATGTATTTGTACATGTGTGTTTCCATGTATTAGACTAATCAGGTGCATAAACCTCTTTATATAATATTTTCTTGAAACAAGTCATGTAATAGCTAATATCTTCTTAGTTCTCTTTCCCATCTTTCTAGTAGTTTACTTGACAATGCTTCAACTTTATGTATAGAATCCATCAGGAAGTAAGAATTAGAAGACATTGTATTCTTATATTTACAATGATAATAAACGAAGCAAAGGAAAGTGATGAAGTATTTCATAACGCATTCCAGTGAATAAGTGTAACATGTGGAATTAAATGACCAGAAAATATCGAGACTTCGGTGAAAAACAATGAGCAGTTGTTAAAGACTTCTTAGGGAAGAAAAAACAATCAGCGCTGCAAGTGTACACATAACTTTATACGAACACATCCCTCTGCGTCTCTAATGATGGCAACATACGCTTTAGCTCATGCTTGGCATCTGCAGTAACTTTTGAAGATACACATGACAAAGCAGAAGAATATGAGTAACAAGTGTAAAACAAGGTTAAAACAATTAAAAGGGGCTGGACTCCAGGGAAAATGTTGGAACAGGCCGTACAGGTCATAGGCTCTTTGACAATCACTGGGGGGGGGGGGGGAGACTTATCTCAGGATTTCCTGGCAGGTGGGAAATACAATTCATCAAATATTTTTCATCTTTCCATGAGGAGAACTATACCAGCTATGAAGTAGCCATGAAGATGTTCCTGGCTTTGAGGTCTGGGAGAAAAATAGCATGAGCAGTTTAATTTAGAGCAGAAATAATTACCCCATAAGCTTCTCGGTTCCCTGATAAACACTCTGGAGCCAATTTTCCCTAGAATTCTTTTCCAAAATGTGGTTGTGTGCATTTCTTTCTTCCAGAAAGGGTTCATAGCTTTAATTATATTTCCAAAAGGATGCAAAATTCCCCAACTGCTAAGCACCATTTATATAAAAAATACCAATAGTGCAGTAGGCAGCATTCTCCAAGTCGTAAAAGCTGCAGTAATGGCACGAGCAGGTGTCATAAAGCTTTTTTTAATATAGGCTTCTGAGTGAAGCTGAGGGTCTGACACTAGATCACTACGCAGTAAGACAATTTTATTCATACTCCTTATTCTACTTACCTCTGGCCTGCTTCACTTTTATTATAAGCATATGCCTCCTTTTTGTGATGTCTTAATAATGGGATGCTGAGTAATAATGGTCAAAAGCTGGGGTGCCCAGACCAGGCTGCCTGGCTGCACATCTGCCTTCACCACCCATTCACTCCCCCATGTGCTGTGTCGGGGGTAGTAATGGGTCACACAACAGTATTGTCATGAGACTTAAATGAAGTCAGAAAGTTAAAGCACATCTACCAGTGTCTAGCTCATCAGATGTACTCAGGAAGTTGAGAGCCATTGATCATTGTTGTTATTGCCCTTACTATTTTAGTCCTTCCTTTCACACATACTATTTTGACAGACTTGAATTGAGTAGGCCATTTTTACATATCAGGATATTTTAAAAGTTGAGTATTTTTGTTCACATACGGTAATTATGGGTCACCGATAAGAAATGTTTACAATTATCCTCACCTCCACATCACCAATCAGGATTTAGGACCCTGCACATTCAGCTTGCACAGTCACTGCACGTGTGTTCATCCAAGACAGATCATTAGGCCTTATAATATACAATGGAAACCACACAAACACATCAACCCATCTGTCCACTCAGTCTGTCTGTGCCCAGGGAGAGGGCATGGGAGTCTCTGATCCCCTTTGCTGATTTCTTTCCTTGAGACTCTTCTCTGGTAATTCTTGTCTTTAGAGACAGTATGGTGTGTGTGTGTGTATAACTGTTTTACAACATGGTATCTTAAACTCAAGTGAAGAGCTTCAACTGGGGCTCAGCAGAAGAAACAGCCGTCTGTCACAAAGCCAGAGGAAAAACCATCTGTGCTGGATAGATGAAAAATGCAACTTTTCTGTCTTTATGGGTGGCTTCGGTTTTAAGAGACTTTTCAGGAATAATTTAATGCTATATGCATTCCGCTTCTATACAGACTTTAGAAATTGAGCCCATTTTAGATGAATCTCCACTGACCACTCAAATTGCAGTTGGTGATTCCCTGAGGGGAATGGGTGAGTTTTAAATGAGATTGGTTCAGTGGGACTGGGAATTTCCTCCACTTCTACTTCTGCCCACCCTCACCCCAAACACACCTCACTACTCCATCAGCTCCAAACCACATCACCAAAATTAGGTCAAAAATACATCTACACATGTAATCAAAGTGATCATACTCCTGTAACATTCTGAAATAAAATTAAAAAAAAATAGTAAGCAAGAAAGCAATCAGAAAAAAAATATATATCTGCTTTAAAGTGTCACTTCATTTTACAATCTCTCTGGAAAATCATTTAAGAGTGAAAAATATCCCTGTTTGGCTAATTTCTTTTATTAATCTTATTATTGTCATAAATCCCCATCCAATCTGCACATACACACATGTGTATGTTATATGTGTAATACATAAAGTTGACTTACCTTATTCACTGAAGTTATATTTAAATGAATTAACAAATATGGAATCATTGCTCCTAGGGAACATGGTGGGTTTGGTTTTCTCTGAGCCCCTGCTCACAGCGTTGTCATCAACTCAACAGTATATAGCCTTGTTTTATGTGTCCTGCTGCTTACAAACATTTAATTAAAAATATATATTGTTGAGTCATTAACATTCAATTCACAACCCAAATCACTATAACTTGTGCCTGACCAAAGTTTATCTAATGCACATGGTTCCAGCATTATCAACTGACTTAACCTTAATTACTTCATTACTCTAAATACAGCCATGCTGCATATTAGGGCTCAAATATAAATTCCAGGGGGACACAATTCAGCCCATGGTCTTCCGTGATCTACCATAAGGATGAAGTGGCAGTTTTCTTCTCTCTTTCTAGTTTTTGTAATCCATTCCATACATGGAATTGGCTTCTCCCTAGTTGGCCTGGATTACTGGTATTTTATGTTTTTGTAAACAAGCAAAATCACTATATTTATGAGTAGTCGATGTCTAGATCAAGGTTGTAAACTCATCCTGGTGTTTAAATGTGTGATCATCTGAGTTTCTGGTGCTGTTTTCCTTAAAGCTGGCTCATTTTCAGGCAGTCCCTGGGGATGGCAGTGAGGCCAGCCAGGGGACATAAGCAAGGACAGAGTTCTGGGCATGGACCAGTAGAGAGAGGTGAAGACTCTAGTGAGTCCTGTAACATAGGCCCCACATAAAAGGGTCTTAACTTTGTGAGCCATCTGATTATCACCAGGTAAAACGCTTGTCCCTATTTTCACATCTTTCTGTAGTTTTAAAGAAAAGCCAGAGATCTGGACTTCTATGTTAAATTTCTATGTTAATTTCATTTGTAAAAGATGAAAACTAATTTAATGTCAACAATTATGTTTGGATTAAAAGAAAAATGTTGTGCAGATGCAGCTAGCAGGGAGTCTGTTTTGGACTTGCAGCCCAAGCTTCTGGAGGAAGTGGGGACAGGTGCCAAGATCGCACTTGCACAGAATTAACTTGTATATCCTTATATTTTGTCACACCCACCAAGATCATTACTGCAGACTCAATAGAATGAAGCATACCATTTGGGCCTCTAGGGAGGGCTGGGCTCAGATGGCCTAATGATTTTAACCAGTACTTCAATTTCCAACAGTAACTCATTTCTCCAAGCAATTGCTTAAATATCTGGTAGATCCTGAATACGTTTTTGATTTTTCTTTTTTAACAACAGGATTACTGAGCTGAAAATGGTATTGTCAGCAGTAAGTCAGATTTGGTTATGTTTTTACTGTTCTGTTTGGGTTTTAGAATGAACACTTGTTGGTTTTTTTTTTTTTCTCTGTTGAACATTTTCTTGCCCTTCCTGTCCTGACAGTACCTAATGATACCTTGGAAAAACAACACCAGTCTTCCTACTCTCCAACCTTGTACTGCAGGAAAAACTGACTTTTATTAGCCTTCATTAGAGGGCTGCAAACATAAGCCTGGGTGATCATGTTCTCTCCCCAGGCCAAAGTGATCATCAGATTTGGAATGACACAACCTATTCTAGACAATACGCAATATTATTATTTTTTTTCTTCTTCTGTGACTTTTGGAAAAGAACCCTTACTAGTTCTTGGTAGACTGAAGGAAATTTTGGAGATGGCATTCTTGTCACCACATGGAGATTAAACAAAATCCCAAGACCATGGAAGGCGGGCTGGAGGAATGTGTGACAAGGCCTAATGGTGCCATTGTTTATACCTGAATCGTCCTGTGTCTGAAACTGATCTACTCACATTTTTTCCATCAGACCAAGTTTTCTCTTTGACTGCAGCTAAAAGAATTCTTATTTACATGCCTAATGACCAAGTGAGAAGAAAATCAGTCCCAGCGAATGAGAAGGCCAAAGCAAATGGGCTCCATGAAGGATGCCATCAACATGGAGCCCAAGGTTAAGGACGCGTTATTAGTTCATCTTACAGTGTGTTCTCTGAGGTGAACAAGATGTGAAATCCCATTTAACGCAGAGAAAGCTTGGAAGTTCAAAGACATCACATGTTTTCTCTCAGTACATGAAGTGATTTCATGCAGGCCCAGGGCTGCAGCCCAAGTGTCTGAACCTCTCATGGGACTCAGCTGACCCACACCAGACAGTGGCAGAGCTGTTGGGATTGATAATGTAATAACCAAGCCCCCAGCCCTTGACCCCCTCCCTAAGACCAGTTGGGAATAAGCCCCCTACCCTTGAAAAGGAAACTTCTCCTAAGCCTTTTAGTTTCAGCCCTCTCTAGGGTAGAGAAATAACCTGAAATTAAGGAAGTATGCAGGGAGGGGTTGAAGAAGGGAGGGGTGGATTTCAAATAATACCCTGGGTGAAAAGGTCCCCAGTTGTTCTCGGAAACTTACCTAACACTTGTTTTGTACCCCCTGAACTATGTGATCTCCATCTTATGATCATGAAGTAATGTACTTGTGATGTATAGGTACCCCCACCCAGAGTTTTGTGAACCTTTATGATGTACCCTTACCCTGTGACCCCTGAGCTGTATTGAATTGTGCTAACCGCTATGATTGGCTTTTGTATTGCGCAAGCTTGCTGACCCTACAAAATAATAGTATAAAAGCCTCCTCACCCATTATTCGAGACTGCTTGTTGGCCCACCACAATAGCCCACTGTAGGTGCACCAGCAGGTGTATTAAATTACTAATAAATTTCTATTACTTAATTACATCTGAAGAGGGGTCTATCCTTCTCTCACATCTGCAGTCTTATTTCAATAAGTGAGTCCCTGTAACCTAGTTTCTAGACTCAACAGTTAGCATTTTACAGTAGTTGCCTATCACATATCATCACAAATCTATCCACCTATTCTGCTTCCATCCTTGAATCCAACTTATATTGTTTTTCAATTAGAGATCATACTAAACACATTAATTGCCATGTGAGTTATGTTTAATTCACACTAGTTTTGAGCTCAGGGCCCTCATGACACATATATAATTTACACATCTCTTGACCTAATAAAATACCATGGCTGAGAGGAAATTTTTTTCCTACTGTGGAAGTCAGTGAGTTAACAGATATATAATTTTTTTTATATATCATGAGACATAAGCAAGGACAGAGTTCTGGGCACGGAGAGCAGGGAGAGGTGAAGACTGTGGTAAGACCTATAGCATGGGCCCCACATACAAGAGTCTTGACTTTGTAAGCCATATGATTATCGCCAGGTAAAAAGTATGCCCATATTTTCACATCTTTCTGTAGTTTTAAAGAAAAGCCAGAGATCTGGACTTTCATGTAAAATTTCTATGTTAATGAAATGTATTAATTAACATTATATGTTAATCTAATATATAGTGCCTTGAGATATAACAGTGAACTGAGTACCAAAATGCATCCTCTTAGGGAGCCTGCACATTTTAGAGAGATTTGATAGGTAATAAATAAGTGAATAAAAAATACATTCAAGACAATTTTAGATAGTGATAGAGGCTTTGAAGTAAACAAAATATCATGAGGCAATTAGTGGTAAGACATGTCAGCAACTCCTCATGGCTGCCCTTGGGTCTTGGTGAGGCGTTGATCCTACTGGAGATTTTTAAAGGTCTGCCAGGTGGCCCCTTGGAAAGAGACCTGATGAACTTGGCTGTTGGTGCTTGAGTTGTCTGTGTATATAACAAAAATGGCCTAGGCTGCATCAGTGCAAGCCCATCTTTTCTCCCATTGGTCATCACATGATGGGTAATTAGCTTTTCAGAGATGTGTAGTGGGTGTGGCAGGGCTCCAAGTCTGCTGGTCAACTCAGGGGCCCTGTCATGCAGCCTGTGTGCTTGCATCAAGGGGCTTCCTAAATCTGGACAAAAGCACATTTCCAGGAGGATGTATGAGTTCTAAGCACAGTTGCAAATGAGGCAGTTATGTTCATATAAGCACTCTGGATCACAGTTTCCTGCCAGGGTTCTCAAGACCCCATGAGTGGCTTTCTTCCAATGGGTCATTAGTTTTCCCCCAGGCTCTCTGTGAGGCTTCTCTGGAGCCAGCTTCTCTTGGCACCAGGAGCTGGAGCAGTCTTCACCCACAGAGCAGGTGCCAGGAAAGCCCCATGAGTTCCCTCTGCCTTCCTCTGAACCTTCTCACTCACTCTCTCCACAGCTCATAACTGGGGCAGTAATGAGGGACCCTGTTGAGCTGGGTCTCTTTAAGACTGTCTTATTCTCTCTTCCTGGGCCACACTTTATTCAGCTGGGTGCTGATAAGCAATCCTTAAAATTGAGGATCTCAGTAGGGCTTTATTTCACACTCCAAACTTGGCTTACAGCAGTCAGTCCATTGGCTGATGCCAGGGTTGGCTCAGGGTGGGGGTGGGAAACAAAAGAATTATACGATCTTTCTGAATTCTGGATTAAAGAATTGCATTGTCAAACTAATAAGCATTCCTCAAGATGTATTTTTGTGACTTTATAAAACACTCCTAAATTTAAATATATTGTGTTGCAATCTGGCCCTTGGACAAAATGAGGTCTCAGCGAATAATGTTTATGGCTTTCCATATAAGCTTTCAGAGGAAATTTACACTGCACTTTACTTAGGCTATTTCACACAAAGCAGGATGTTTTGCAACAAAAATGAAAAAGAAAAAAGAAATTACCTTCTTAAATTTCTTATAAGTCAATATTTGAGATATAAAAATATCTACATTAAAGATAAAGAAAATGAAAAATCCATCCATAATGAAAAGAAAGCCTATTTAAGTTTTTCTTTGACTCTTAAGTTCCTTTTTTGTATTTGAAATGTGATCAGAAATTTTGTCTTTTCTCAGGTGCCTCCTGGATCTTGGGAGATGATAAACCTGAATATCTCACCCCTTATCTGGTTGGCTGCCCATCTTCCAAGCTCAGCTACCAGGTCACACTGCACTGGGTGTTGTGCTTGGTGGGGTGACACTTCTCAATTTCAGTGACTGCATGAATAAATTCACCTTACATTTAACTGGCCTACTGGTGAGGGGAAATAAATCAACTGAACACTACATTGGGTTTTGTCCATATTCTTTATTAATTCTGCTCTGCATCCCTTTGCATTTTCAAATATGCATTTCAACACCTACTTCTTCTAAGAATTATCTTCTAAGGCATGCTATAAGGATAGCAAAAACACAGAGAGGGGTAAGGAAAGGATGGACACCAAGAGTTTGGCTCCACAATCAAGGCAGGTTTCAACCTGAGTTGAAAGGCAGCTTACAATCCAGCTGCTTTTTGGAAAGAAGTATGGAGAACCCTCAAAGAACTAAAAGTTGACCTTCCATTTCATCCTTCAATCTCATCACGAGGTATCTACCCAGAAGAACAAAAATCATTTTACCACAAAGACGTTTGCACTGGACTGTTTACTGTGGCTCATTCATAATTTCCAAGTCATGGAACCAACCCAAATACCCATCAACCCATGAATGAATCAACAAACTGTGGCATATGTATACCATGGAATATTATTCAGCCATTAAAAAGGATGCAGACTTTATATCTTCTACATTTACCTGGATGGAGTTGAAACACATTCTTAGTAAAGTATTGCAAGAATGGAAAAATAAATATCCAATGTACTCCATACTAATATAAAACTAATACGTAAACAACTATATGCTTATATGAACAAAAAACCACAAATATAATCTAATACAGGGGCAGGATCATTGGCAGAAGGATGGAGGGCAAGAGGTGGAATCTCACCTAATGTGTACATTGCAAGGGAGTATACCACACTTGCTGGGTGAGGGAGTCTATTACAACTGAAATTTTACCTTGGAAGTGAGAACAAGGTAATCTAAAAATTTGTACCCTCATATTAATTTGAAATAAAAAAAAATCCAGCTGGTTACATACCCTGTTAAGGCAGGAAAACCCATTTGAGGTGGAGATTAGCCTATTAAGGCAGGAAACTCCTTTGGTGCAAAGTTTAGCCTGCTGAGGTGGAAAAGCCCATTTGGGGCAGAGTTTTCTTGGGCCTATCCAGGCTGATCTCTGAGATATGTCCCTTCCCTTACAAACTGAAACCTGAGTACTAAGAAAAGGGCCCCATTTTGGGTGCCATCTTGTGGTGGTTTGCCTCCCTCACATGGCTTCTTCTTTTCACCTTTATCTGAACACTGCCCCATTTATAGCTTCACCTTTTTGATGAGATATGTTGGTGAATATCTCAAAGAAAACTAAATATATGTGACATTATTATATGTACCATATATATGCATGCACACTTTTGTAAGGAATTTTTTAGTGGTTTCAGTTAATTTATATAGCTTTTTTCTTAAATCTCCTTTTTTACATAACACATTGCAAATGTTTCTCATGTCACCATATTATCTTTAAGTCATGGTTTTGATGGTGATTTATTACTCTATACACAGCATGTCTGAACTCTATTTAATCATTTTAATGATGGATAGTGAGGTTGCTTTCAAAGGCTTCTTGCTGCCATAAATAATGCTTGCCATGAATATCTTTGCATGGATATCTCCTTTCCCAAACACTTGATTGTTTCCTTAGAATAAGTTTCAAGATGATGTATTACAAATCCACACTTTACAAATGCATCATGATTTGTTTATGCAGTCTCATTAATTAGAATTTAATACTAATCATTAATCAATAATAATAGCAGGGAATATTTATTATTTATATATTCCAGTTACTCATCTAAGTGTTTTAACATTGTTTTAACTGATACAAAACAAACCAATGAGGTAGAATCTATCTATTCTCATTCTACGCATATATGAGGAAACGTAGGATCATAGGGAGATTAAGCAACTCGCCCAATATTATTCAGGTAGTAAATATCAGATTCAAATTCAGGGACCTGGTTGCCGTGTATTTGCTGTTTACTTTGATATTATAAATGATAGTGCAATTAATTTCCTTGTATTTCAGTCTTTAATGCACTCTCAGTAACATCTATAAAGGGGAAATTTATAGACATGTAAACTATCATAGCATTACTCTCATTTTAATAAAAATTATGGAGATGTCTGAATGTCTTCAATGAACAGCCTACCCAAGTAAAAGCAATATAAAAAGAGGATGTAAATAAGAATAAATAGTCAAGTTGCAAAGTATTAGCATGCCACAGATGACAGGTGGATGTCAAAAAATAGCCTTGTCTAACTGGCAATTTGTTGTACATATACTTCAAAAATAAATGTCATCCAATCCCTCTGTTTTTGTGTTTCTTTGTTTTTTCCCCAAGAAAAGGAAGAGTAAATCTTTTTCTTTAGTAGATACATACAGCCATAGTATTAATTTAGTAGATAGATACAGACATAGTATCAATTAGTCAGTGGTAAGTCTGATGTTCCTCCTGTTTGCACTATTTTTAATAGAAGTTGTTGAATAGGTGGTATTTGATGTTTCACTGTTGGTGAGAGCTGGAGTGGGCAGCGAGCAATTGGTTACAGGTGGAAGGTGGACATCATTTTATATGCATGGCATTAATTACTCTTTCTTTGCTTTCCTTTTTTGTGTGTAGTCTTAAAGAGTCAAGGGATCTTGTGAATTACATTGGTGGTCTTCCTCGATGTTTGCTCATAAGTTTCCATTCTACAAGGACCTCCTGAGCCACCCAGTCTGTAGGTCTGGGTGGAGGGAGATACATGAAGACTTACGGGATACCTGAGACCTCTTGCTTCCTGTGCCCTTTTTCATCTGAGATGACAAACCTGCAGGAATGAATTTATGCTGACTTCTATGTTCTTTGGATGCATGAAGAATGTCCTTTTCTATGAGAATTCAAAATCTTACATTTCTGTTTTTGGTAAACTTTGTTGCTTCAATCTCCTTTTTGTTTGCTTCTTTCCATTCCTGGGTGCCCCATGAGTTGTTAATGGTGGTGATGGAACAGATGCAGCCCACCTCAACTCATCTCACCCTGAGAACCAGGGAAATTGTGTCTTGATCCCCCATACTAAAATGTTCTTACTTAAGCTTATTTTATGCATACCCTGATCTTTAGCATAAACTTGTTTTCTGCCTAAAGAGATCTGGAGAGTGGAGAATGGTATGTGATCTGTGTACATGCAGGAATCCAGAAAACTGGTCTCCAGGGCAAAATGAACTTGTGATGTATGACAATAGCAGGCCAAAAGGTGATGGTAAAGATTCTCTAGACTCCAAGCTCACTTGATGACAGAGACAAGGACTTGCTTAAGGTTGGAGGTTTTTCAAGAATAAGTTGGAGACATATTGTCTGCTGTTTTCCACATCCCTCCTTTTACTACTGATTTTTTGATAAGTAATTTTCAACCATTTCTTCCTGCTTTATGATAATAAATACAGACCTGAAGTTTGCTCAGTAGGACTCCATCAGAGCACCTCAGTCCTCTACACACATTATCTATGTGAGTCTCTTCACTTGTCATACTGAACTCCTTCAAAGAACTCCTGATCTCAGGGACTAAACAGCTGCCATTTTCTCTCACCACATTCCACTGTCTCTTCCACATTTTCATATCACGAATACAATTGTTCAATTAGTATTTTTATTTAAATCAACTCCTATGCATACTGATGTGAATTCACTTGAAACAGAAACTTGATATCACTTCTGTGAATGTAAAAATTAAACTCACATACTCTAAATAAAAGGTAACAATAATAATTATACCCCAAGAATCCCTAAAACCCCATGTTACTGAGTTTAAGCAAGATAGCAAAGACTGCAGAAAGCTTCAATCCCAGGCTCATAGTTTTCTCTATTAACATAGGAGATGGAGAAGTGTGCAAGAGAGTCAAAGACATATTTCCCTCAACTGAGACATTCTTCTTCAATTAGAAAGATTAAAAGAGATTAGATGTTTTCTCATTGGCTAATTACTCTTTTTATTAAATAATATTGATATATTATTAAATAATATTATATATGTTGATATGCTTTTGACATGCTCCGTAAAATGCTCTCATGGACCAGCAGTGGTTTTGTCCTATGTTATGAGAGCCTTGCTCGCTAAACAATTTTGTCGTTCAATCATAGGGTGAACTTTTCAAGCTCTACAGAACTTCCCAGCTTCCCATGTGTGTACCCATATATCGGTTGACATGTGACATCATAGCAGATCAGAACTGAAGGAACCTCAGAAGTCATACTCATCAAATACCTTATCATGCAGAAGTATTTGTCCAAAGCTGCACGACCTTTGTTCAGCTGACGGGGAACCACACTCTGCAGCAGCAGTGCAGAAGCAGCTCCACCTAGCACTGCAGAAGCAGCTCCACCTAGCACTGCAGAAGCTGATCCACCTAGCACTGCAGAAACTGATCCACCTAGCACTGCAGAAGCAGCTCTCTTAAATAAGGAGTCAGTGGCTTCATAGTAAAGTGACACAAACTAGGAAATTATTTAACAAGTGATCCCAACTCTATATAATTGTTATTGTCTTTCAACTTAAAATATCTAGTTGCCTGCCAGCCTTTAGATATGCTGTCATTTACAGATGGCCTTGCAAGGTCCCTGTGCTTTCAGCCACAAACCTTAACTGTCCTCATATGCCCTCTGCAATGTCCAGTTGTGGTTTCTCTAATGTGGGACAAGGACTTAACAACATATCAGAAGCAACTGAACAAGGGACCCTCCCAAAGTATGGATTATTTTCTGTGGTCTTTTAGAGTTCTGTTGTCCACACTTACTTTGTCAGAAATGCATTTAGTCACTTATAGAATTTTGTATAATTTTGTAGAGCCTTTCCATAGCATCGATGCTACTTGCTCACTGATTTATGTAACAGATTAGAGGACAGTGCAAAGATGACATAACATGGCAGGCTGGTACTGAGCTCACACATAACACATCTCAAGAGAGCAGAACCTCCCTGGCAGATGCCGAGAACCAGCGGGGGGGGGGGAGGGAGCGCCCTCTGTGGGCTGTGTATGGTGTCGGCTCACTTGCCAGGTAGGTTAATTAAGTAGGAAGTCGTTTCGGGAGCATCTTCTATAACCTTTCTGCACATCACAGATCGTTTACCAAAAAATATCATCTGATGCTTTTGACAGGACTTTCCCTAAAGTTATCATTTAGCTCTACGTTGAGTTTCCTCTGCTAATACTCAAGAAATAGAACACCGGCATTTGCTTATTTTAAATCTGATAATTAACATCTGTTTTGCTTACAGTAATAGTTTCTCAAGGGAAGGGCACATGCATTATTAAATGTCGCTTAAGGAAAGGGAACAGCTTTGTGTTAAAATTTTTCCACTGCAAATAATAGAAAACTATACCTAAGCTGCCTTATGTAGAAAAGGAATTTAATGTTTTCTTTAAATAATAAGCCCAGGGGTAGCAGGGACAATTTATCCAGCGGCCACACTAGGCACAGTGCTGGAGGCCCATTATGCTATTAAAGGGTTCACTAAAATAATTTAATTTTCATTTATTTTAAAATTATAAGAGAAAAATTATATGATCATGATTTTTTCTAATAGATAAAGGAGTCCACAAGGCAAAAAGCCCTGGGAGTACCAACATCATAAAGTCGCCCTAAGTGCTAGGGCTGCCTGCAGGTTTCATTTGCTATTAAATATATCACCAAGATGCTTGGACTTCTCCTCACTCCCCTTTTTCTTCTGCCACATTTCTGTCATTTACAGACAGCCTTTTCCTTTACCACCTACCATCATTTCTCTGTTCACACTACTAGAATTCCCCAACAGTCCAAGGATGTGCCTGTCTTGGTGACTTTGCACGTGATTCTTCCCCTGTCTGAAGTATTTTGCCTTTAGGTAACTTCTTCATTTCCTCCAGGAATGAACTTCTCGGACAGACTTTCCTTTATACATAAAAAAGTTAATCAGTGAGTGATTGAAACATGGATGCATTAGGTTGTACATTCTCAGAACGTCAGGTCCCATGGGGAAGTTTGAGAATCTTATCAGGAAGACCAAAGAAGATCTCATTGATTCTCACTAGCTCTACCCGGCTCACATCCCTAACCTGAGCCAAATCCCTGCACAGACAGGAAGTAACACAGGACATGGGTTGACTCAGTCGTATTACTTGAGTTTCCTCTGTAAGCAGGGCTCAGGTTCACACAGGCAGAAATGAGAGTTTGAGGGGTGTGATTCTTCAGTGGGAAAGAAGGCATAGTTACCAGAAAGGGAATCAGAGTGTATTTATCAGCAGAGCAAAAATACAGCATGTTTATCCCTTTCTCATGCTAGAATTTCTTTAATTTTATCCGTCCATTTTGTTCCATACCTGGCGTCTGGTATTTGTTCATGTATTTATCAAGAGTTATGTCATTGAACATAGTTTTCTTTCCTTAAAGTGGATACGTAGGGTCTGTTTAGAAAACGTTTTCAAGATAAAAATGGTTTTGTAAGTAAAGGAGACTATAGAGGCCTATGGAAAGAATAATGTTTTGACATACTTCGGAAAGAACTAGCTTTAATGAAAACAAGAATCTGAGGAACCCCAGGCATTTATTATTTCTTGTTGTAACTGAAGAAATTGTGTTGTCATGGTGTCTAGCCTTGCTAAGATCCAGACTCAATTTGCTGAGGCACTTTGAAATAAGTGAATATCTTCCAGGGATATTTGCTGGGTCTAACTTAAAGCTTGATAGATAAGATATGGAGGGAACTTGTACAAATTGATAAGAAAAAGAAAAAAAACCCCAACTTTTCCAGCATATATGTGAGAGCGATTATAGTAATGATATATGGGAGTGCAATGATTTGAGGCAACCTGTTTACCCACCGAGGGCAGAGAGATGTAAAAGTGAGATATTTTCAAACTGTGAAGCCCTGTGCAATAGGTAGAAACAAAAATGCAGATTTAAAAATAGCCACACAAAGAGATGAGTTTTTAAAAGATTGTACTGAATAAAGAAAAAACCCAAGTATTTTATTTACTCCAACTAGCGTTATATTTTGCCGGACCAGAGACAAATTACCACCACCACCACACACAAAAGACATGTTAACACATTTAAATAGTTGGCTTTAAAGAAAGGGGAATGGTAGTGGATGTGGGTTTAATGTGTAATAACTACTAGGTTGAGCCTTTTATCATCAATATTTTATTTTAAAAAACTTACAAAAATGGTAATTTCATGTAGCTCAACATAGTAAGTAAATAAGAGCCTCATACAGAGCAAAAATAATACACTCTCAGGAGAGATGAAATTGTCAACCCTCTGCACCTCTGTTCAAAAATACACAAATAACTTGGCAGGCTTTTCTTTTAAAACGTGTGTTTCTCAGACTCAGTTCTATTATGCAATTGAATGCCCTTGGATTCCCACATTTAAATGTTTTTGCAGAATAATCCAAAGAATGGAAGAACACACTTATTATCACACAGAAGAAGCCACCCCTGTCTGGAAAATGCCATCTGAAGAAAAAAAATATGAGTAAGCTGTTTTCTCCAGGTGACTTTGTTAGGGAGCCTGCAAAGGGGGTTTTCCTGGGCCCAGTTGCTTACTGCACAGAAAGCCAATTACTGAAACAATGAAGACTGCGGAGGAAGAAAGGAGGACATCAACCCAGAGGTGAGAGGACTGGGCTTCCCCAAATTGGCCTCCCTGACTGATGGGGTCAGGGGCTAGTCCAGAGGGGAAATAAATAATGCGTGAAGTAAGCATCATTGTGTGTTTCAGACAGAGTTCAGGGCGCAGAAGAGCAGTGAGAAATCAAATTGGCACATCCATCTCATGTTCAAAGAATGGCAGATAAGCAGTACTCAAGGTAGAGATTTTGGCATTATAAAGAGCTGGAGGGTAATGTGTGCATCAGCCTTGTGGTCTGTGCACAGGAGGGGTGTGGGGAGTAGGCTTCTCAGAGGATCCCTGGGCACTAGCTGTACTGGGGCACCACTTACCTCATCTTCTTTAAACAAACAGGTCATGTAAGACCTTGCAGTTGTCTCCTGGCTCCTTGGAGGTTCTGGGAAACAGAAAAAAAAAATTAAAAGCAATGGATCTGTGAAACAGAAAGTTGTAAAGTTCTGGTCTGCAAATCTTACTGGCCTGGGGACTTGAAACACAAGAGAGCTGCAAAATAGCAGTTTTGTTCATGGAGCAAGTTACGATTTCAAAACCACCAAGTTCAATAACAGAAAAATGCAGGTGGCTATAAAAGTAATATTGTATTCCAACAGCAGATGGGTTGTAGTGGCATTCATTTATTTTCTATTATAATAGAAGGCCCTTTCCGCTGCTTTTGCTACAACATGCTTACAGATGTGGAAGGGACCTGAAGAACAGCCAAGGTGGTATGATGTTTTCTGTCGTCCCATGGGTCAGTCTCTCTTAAGTATCTGCTCACCACACTCAGAGCAGGTATGAGGGTCTAGGATTTCAAAGGGGTGTTTGAAGGGGTCTTAGACCAGGACCAAAGTACTTAAATAAGTGATGTGGGATACATGTCCCATCTGTTAAGAGATGGTTATAAGGAGACATGCAGACATACAGGAAAGGATGCTGAACACAGCAGAGACCTTGGCCCAAGTCCTTATATGTAGCTAATTTTATGAATAATGGGACATTGGCCACTTGCTTTCCAATAATATCTTAGATTTATTATTTAAAACTTAGTAGCTTGGAGGGAATGAAACCCCAAATCCATACTATCAGTAAAACTTTATATATTTCCTTGGTGGAGTAAAGAGTTTCTTTTCTATGTCTATAATTATAGTAGGTGCAAAGAAGTTCTTTGAAGGGAAGCATTTGACAGATTATAGATTGAGAGGCTCCTAACCCTCCCCCGGATTCAGTTGCATTTACCACTGGCCCAAGATCCCATCTTTCAATTACTGGAGCAAGTGACACGTCCCAGATTCTGTCTCTTCATCTGTGAAATGGGATTTTTAACAGTATTTATTTCATATGTTTTCACTTGGTACTGTGTCCGGGATTCTATAAACTGCCAACATGATAGCTATTTTCATGTTGGAAATGTATTTTTTTGTGTGTGTGCATGGAAAAAAATGTATAAAATTTTTGGTAGTATGCCTTTGCCACTGGTAGGCATCTTCTGCAAACATTCTATTCATACTTTTTGCATTGTTGTCTTTGGTAAGTTGTCTCTATATTTTTGCCACATTCCCCCCTCCCTGTGTAGTTGTTTACATTCCCCTGTTATTTAGTATATGCTAACATTCACCTTCGCTTTCTCCAGTACATGTAGAGTCGATGAAAACTGACTGCAAGTTATGTGTAAATCTTGTCGCATGTTTGAACCTGGTTTCAACCCTGGTATGTTTCCACCCTGGAACAAACCTATTTACCTCCTTGAAGCTAAGAAACCAAGAGGAGAAAGAGGAGAAAGTGGTTCGGCCATCATAGCCCCCCAACTGGGCTACCAGCTGACTGCACCCCTGTGAGTGACCCCACTCTCTACAAAAGGGAGAAACATTAAGCTGGACACACCTGCAGTGACTGCCCAGGTTGGGAACAAACAAAGTGGCTGTTAGAGCCCCTGTGTTTGGTGTTGGTTTGCACTGATATATGACTGGTAACACACACACACACACACACACACACACACACACACATGCAGACATAGGAACTCCTGTGTGCCCAGACATACACATTTAGCATGACCACAATTTGGCGCGGAGAGATTATTACTCATATTTAGGAGGTACATTTTAACATATATTTTACATATCTCTTTACTGTTCAAGATTTTCTAATAAGCAAGCAAATTTTTTATATGTGAAAAAAGAAAACAGTTTTATCTCGGTGTGTGCCACACTTTTGGGGGTCAAGACACAATTGTAAGAGGGACCTTGCCTAACAAATGCAATCAGTGTAACCTGGTTTCTTGTACCCTCAATGAATCCCCAACAATAAAAAAAAAAAAAAAAAAAAAAAAGAAAGATAACTTTTCTTAAAAGGAAAAGATAATAGTTGGCTGGCTCTTTCAGTAGGAAAAAATGTTTTCTTGAGGCAGTGAGGCAGTGTTTTATCCACTTGTGCTTTTCATGGTTAATTCTTATGTAAAACTTGTGTGTTCTTATGAAGTCCTGTTGTCAGAATGATGTCCCCAAGCATTCTAGCATTCTATTTACAGTAATTGACGCTCCATTCTCCTGCTCCTTTTTTTTTTTTTTTTTTTTTGTATTGACACTTACCATACTGGTGATGTCATATACATCTATTTGCTTTTTAAAGTCCCTTATCTCTTTATATATATCTTGTATCTTCTTTCTCCCTCTGCTCTGACTTATGAGAGTAAAACCCTTCGGGGGTCCACTGTGTTTGGTTCCCTGTATGCATGCCACATATGTTTATTCAATGCCTTTTCTGGATGTTTTCAATCACTCCATATTTGATTATTTCAAATCATACCTCCAGGTGTGTTTGTCTGGGGACGATGGAGGTTGTGGAGGGTTAAAGTGTCAAAGATGAATCTCAACAGCTCGAGGCTGCACCAAATGCAGTTTAATTATCTACAGTAGCTTAATTGCTACTGAGAGGTTTGCTCAATCAGATCTGCCCACCTGGTTTCTTGGCTCCTGGGGCTACCGGTGGGATTCGGAGGCAAACATTCCTCTGATGTCCTCATGTGACCTCTCTGGCCACACTATTCTAACCGTCATCTTCTCTTTTGCTCTTGGTCTACTTGGTCGTCTGCTGTCCTCTCCTCCTCCCTGCTGAGAGGGCGTTCCTGGTCCAGGGCCTCTGGGTGCCCCTTTCTGCACTGATTTGAGTCTCTTGGGAAAACACAGCACTATCTTTTACTACTGTCTTTTCTCATAACCTCAGACACATCTCAGTTATCTGCCTTTGTCTTCTAGACTCAGTAGGGGGTAAGTCCAATTTTTGAAAAACCACCAAAAATATCTGCTCACTCCTTGCTTCCTTCTCTAATGACTCTTCTTTCCCAAACCTAAGGGGTCCTCATTTCTTCTTTGAAACAAAATGTGTCCCTTGATGAATTGAGTATTTTTCTGAATTTACTGTTTCTGTCATAAATGTTATTGTCTAGGTCTTCCAGGACTGCAACTTGTAATATTATTTTTCTCTCAAAATATTAATATTACCTCTGCTATAAGCTTCCAAATATGATCTGAAGGATTTGAAATTCAAGAACAGATATTTGATTGCCTGCATTTCTGGAAGACCCTACTCAACTTGAGAAGTAGTCTGGAGGGTCTAGTTCAAATACAGTTAAAAAGGAAATTCCAGGAATGAAAAGCATAGTGATTAATTTGTAGAAATAACCTACTATGTGCACATAATAACTGATGAAAGAGGCCATATTATCAATATTGTTTTGAACCTTACTCTTCTTACTTAAGAAAATATTTCTTGGACATCTTTCCATGTTAACAAAAACATCCTACCGGGTGAGTATAGTCTACATAATACAGCACTATGTTAGTGTACCATACATCTTAACTATTCTCTTTCTGAGGCATATTTAAGTTTGTGTGTAGTTTTCCCAAAGGCAAATGATGCTTCAGTGGTCATTACACATGTACTTCACATTTTTTTTCAGTGGATGCTTAAGGTTATGGAAGGGGCAGAATTGGACGTAGATATATTGCCAGGATTGCCCTTAGGCTTTCCTTCCTGTGGACAGGGTCTACTTTCTCACAGCAAAATGAAATATTGTGGAAAGGTTTATACGATACAAATCAGGAAAAGGAACATGAGGTCAGACCATGAACACCATGAATCATCAGTGTGCTGGTGATTCTTAGGCTGCTCTCACGCCATCCACTTGCAAGTCTTCTTTGCCAAATCTTGTGCCCAGGGGTGACCCTACAGACTTTATCACTGCAGCCCTTTGTCAGCAGGACTGTGGTTAGTGTTAGGCAACAAGTGGGACCTGTAGGAGTTTGGAAGGTGGAAAACAAAAGACTGGTGCTGTGGCAACATGGATCTGGCCATACTGCCCCCATGCAGAGCAGTAGCTCCAGACAGAAAGCTTCATTCCCAGTGTTCCTGGGACTCTGGAATTAATATTTCTTCCCTCATCCCTTCAGATCCAGGGGTGATAACAACTTTCTGCTTATGCCAGATTCTGGGGTCCCCAACAACCCTTCTTACTGTCCTTAACTCTATAAATACTCCTTTCATGCCTCAAAATATTCCCTCTGTTAATTTCCATCCCATAAACTGATGTGAGTGTAATCTTGCTTCTTGCTGGGTCACTGTTGAGCTACTGGGTGAGGGAGATTGAAGGTCACGCTAGAAATGAGGAGGAAGACCTACATGTGGTCACCTCTCCATGGCACTACCTCCATGCGGTAGCCCTCAGGAGGACAGCCAGACCAGCCCCTGTGATATTATATTCACAATGGTGTTAGAATGTTTTAAATGATGCTGGACCTGGGGAAACAGTGAGTGTTTCTTCAGTGGCAGTTCATGAATAGATCTTGGTTTTTAGTATAAAGGCTTTTTATTCACCTACTACTTTATAGCAGTTGCGTCAAGGAATTTCTATGAACATTCAATGTGCAATATTGTTGAAAAGTCATTACAGGAGCTTAATTCATTGAGATTTATTTAAGTTGCAACTGGACCTGACACCCCATATCCTCTTGAATTACATTACCTTTGCCACTACAGACTTTTCAGTTGGTTGAGCAGTGCTGAACTGCCAACCTTTAGCTCTAATTTTTTGAAGCAGAAATAGTTGGAAAATAGACTTTTAGACTCTCTTGGCTTAATTTAGCAAACATATAGAACTAGGTTGAGGAGAATGATATTAGGTGTTAATAATTTAGCCAGTTCAGGGAATTGTCATGAGGTATTGACAATTTCCTGGAAGGATTAAGGAGTGCAAGAAGGAAGTATTAAAACTCAAGAAAGTAGATGAGGAAGGCAGAACCAGATGGTG
Source organism: Otolemur garnettii (assembly GCF_000181295.1). NCBI lineage: Eukaryota > Metazoa > Chordata > Mammalia > Primates > Galagidae > Otolemur > Otolemur garnettii. The sequence goes on from NW_003852494.1 coordinate 6,442,055, forward strand.
GACAGGAAGGATGTTTAGCTCAGCTCTCCTGGAACAACAGGTGAGAGTGAGTGGGCTAGATCATTCCCGGCATGGAATATTGGTGTGGAGAGGCAGTTTGGGGTATGCAGCAAGGTGGTGGATTTTTGGGCTTGGAGTGTTATTCAGAGCTATGGAGACTACCAGGAAAGGTTCTGCTCCAGGCTGCAGCAGCTGTGGGTGGCAGTGGTGTCAACCAGCCCCACCACGGAGGATTGCATTTCCCAATTTGTGGGGAAACTAGGTAATGTGTGGAAAGATTGGTGAAGTGTGGACTCCTGGGTAGAATTAGGCAGCCAAAGTAGGGTGATGTCTGGTATGGCACCACCACGGTTAGGGGTGGGAGAGACTCTCAGATGGGAAAGATCCTGGAGAGGAAGAGACATTGTTTTGAAATTTGGGAGATGGCGGTTGCTGCAGGCACCGTTTCCTGCAGGACAGGCACAGTGATTTGAGTCTCACCTGCAGACAGTCGTCCTACACTCGAAACTGGCCCTGGATATCCTGCACTTCACAGGAACTGTTGCAGGGAGAATTTGAGAAACCTGCCTGTGAAGATTTTTTTAACTCCAATTTTTACATTCAACAAGAGCAAAGGGGAGTTGGGGGTGATAGTCAACTGAAGCCAGCTTTCAAGAAGGTCCCGTCCAGAGGGAGAAATAACAGCTAGAAAGAAACTAACCTAACGGGTGGAAATAGAGCTGAAGCAAGCTGCAACTCCAAGGAAACAAATTTCAGGTACTAAATCCACCCCAAAGAGGATGTGTGTCTATCCCCTCCCCCAAGAGAGTTGCTTGCTTGCTTGCTGTGAGAGCTCTACTAGGGAGCAGTGAACTGAGGTCCTCTTCTCTCTCCCCTTGAGAGCAAGTTGCTGGAAACTGGGACTCCTTCTCAAGAGAGTCCCTGCTGTGAGCCTGAGCATTCTCTTGTCCAGCCTGAAGGTTGAACAAATGTTTTCCCTGCCACTTTGAACTCCCAGTCCACCCTTCCCCCAGGCCTGGTGGTCTAGAAGCCCAACCCCTGCAGAGACCAGAATGTTCACAGTTCTTTGTTAAGACTGGGTATTGCATGGTCTGAGTTAGAGCAGCTACACTGTGCCTGTGAATCTGGTAACAGTGCAGAAAGGCACAGCAGGGAAGGAGGCTAGCTTGGCACTGAGAAAGAGCAACTCAGCAGTGGGCGGAGACTTCCATATGATGGGTGGAGGCTTGGGAACCTAAGTGGAGAAACTTCCCACTTAGCAGCAGCATTAATAAAGCAATCCCATTGGGGTCAAATATCGGAGAGACACCTCTCCATTTCTGTGGACTGCTAGAGGGAGCTAGATCTTGCATTGTAGGGATACCAGAGGAGCAGAGTGGCTGGGGCAGAGGGACAGTCTCTGATGGCAAAAAGCATTTGCTGCTTTGTTAACCTCTGGTTGGGAATGAGCTCAGGTGGAACACTCCCCAGTTTCCACTGAGCATCCGAGGTAATCAGACTTCAACTCCCCCAGCGGGGTGGTGGCAATGTGTGGTCACTTGGCCGATGAGGCATTGACTTCCCTCTGACTCTAGCAAGTCCAATTTGCTCATTGAAGGGAACTGGGCCACAGCCCCCTGGGGATACCAGAGCCTGGGTATGATGGAGGTGCAAGGTGGGAAGGAGGCACCAGCCCCCCTGGACTATATTGCAGGGTGGGCTTTTCTGACTCCACAGAGCACCGGAGTGAGTTACACTTGAGCTGCCAGTGGAACCCCACTGCATAGGTGCTGAAGACCTTTTGAACTCTCCCACCTGACTAGTATTTGTGTTGACCGGAACAATTGGTTTGGAACTCTTGACCTGGGCTGATCACCCTGGGAACCACCAAGATTGTACCCTGGTTGGGTGGTTTTGAGAGTGTGGGAATCTCCCCTTCCAGTTGTTGCCTGTGTGTGTGTGTGGGGGGGGGGATGTCTTAGTTGCTTATATGTCTCCACAGCTGAGATTTCAGCCCAAAGCCACTGATTTACTAGGATTAGACAGGGACTAACTGAATATAGGTCAGAGCCATCTAGCTCCACCACACCAAGCAGGTCCTCAGAGTTTTAGGCTGTAGTACTGAATGGGACCTTTGTAAAGTTCTAAGGTAAAAGCCATAATCACCAGCCCCAGTTCTTTGGTAAAGTGCTGATTAATTACAACTCCAGGGGCCCTCAATTCAATTCCACCTTGCCAGCTTCTCTAGCTAAAACGTGAAAAACAATCATGGGGTGGAATCAGCAGAAAAACTCTGGCAACATGAATAATCAGAGTAGATCAACTCCCCCAAGGAATGACAAAGGAGACACAACAGAAGATCCCATTCATTAACAAATGGCTGAGATGTCAGAAATTGAATTCAGAATTTGGATTGCAAATAAGATTAACAGAATGAAGGTAAAGATGGAATTAGAAATTCGAGGAGCAATTCAAAAGTTGTCTCAAGAATTCAATGAATTCAAAGACAAATTCACCAAAGATTTTGACACATTGAGGCAAGAACTTGCAGCCCTTAAAGATCTGAGGAATATAGTAGAATCTCTCAGTAACAGAATGGAGCAGGCAATAGAAAGGATCTCTGACATATAAGACAAAACTTTTGAAGGCTCCTAAATGCTCAAAGAGGAAGAGAAGTGGAGAACAAAAATAGATCATTCCCTAAGAGAATTTTGGGTCTACTCCAAAAGAGCAAACATTTGCCTCATAGGAATCCTTGAAGGAGAAGAGGAAGGTCTGAAAGGCACAGATACTCTATTCCAAAAGATAATTCAGGAGAACTTCCCAAGCATGGCAAGATATACTGAAATTCAGATAGCAGACAATTTCAGAACTCCAGCATGACTCAAACCAAAAAAAACATCTTCTAGACACATTGCAATTAACTTCACCAAAGTTAATATGAAGGAGAAACTCCTGAAAGCAGCCAGACATAAGAAATTAATAACCTACCGGGGGAAGAATATTAGAATGACTGCATACCTCCCTGATGAAACTTTTCAAGCCAGAAGAGGATGGTCAGCAACCTTCAATCTCCTAAAACAAAACAACTTTCAGCCCAGGATCCTGTATCTAACTAAATTGAGCTTCGTTTATGACAGAAAAGTTAAATGCTTTAATGACATATGCAAATTGAAGAAATTTGCCATAACCAAACCAGTTCTTCAGGATATGCTCAGACCCATCCTCCATAATGACCAGCACAATGCTCTACCACCAAAGTAAACTCACTCTGAAATTCATGACCAAACCCACTTTCTACAGTGGTGAAAAGATTCAAATTGTTCACTGGACATTCAAAAAACTTGACACCCAAAATATTACCAGGCTTATCAATACTCTCAATTAATATGAACAGCTTAAGAGGCATAGGTTGGCTCACTGCATACAAAAACTCAGGCCTGATATCTACTGCATACAAGAATCTCATCTTACCTTGAAGGATAAATATAGACTCAGGTTAAAGGGATGACATCTGTAGTCCAGGCAAATGGAAATCAGAAAAAATCAGTGGTGGCAGATTTATTTGAAGACACAATAGACTTTAAACCAACAAAATAAGGAAAGACAAGGATAGTCACTTCATATTTGTTAAGGGAAATACTCAACATAATGAGATGTCAATTATTACTATTTATGCCCAACCCAGAATGCTCCTCAATTTATAAAGGAGACCCTAACAGATATGAGCAATTTAATATCTTCCAGCACCATAATAGTTAGAGATTTTAACACCCCTGTGGAAGTGTTAGATAGATCCTCCAATAAGAAACTAAGCAAAGAAATTTAGGCGTTAAATTTCACCATACAACAATTGAATTTAACAGACATCTACAGAACATTTCATCCTAACAAAACTGAATATACATTTTTCTCACCAGCCCATGGAACATCCTCCAAAATTGATCACATCTTGAGTCACAAGTCTAACCTCAGCAAATTTAAAAGTATAGAAATTATACCTTGTATTTTCTCAGATCATCACACAATAAAAGTTGAACTCACCAATAACAGGTAGCTGCCTACTCATACAAAGACATGGAAACTAAATAACCTTATGCTGAATAATAGCTGGGTCATAGATGAGATTAAGAAAGAAATTGCCAAATTTTTGAAACAAAACAATAATGAAGACATGACTTACCAGAACCTGTGGGATACTGCAAAGGCAGTCCTAAGAGGGAAATTTATAGCGTTGCAAGCCTTCCCGAAGAGAACAGAAAGAGAGGAATTCGATAACTTAATGGGACATCCTAAGCAACTGAAAAAGGAAGAATATTCCAACCCCAAACCCAGCAGAAGAAAAGAAATAACTAAAATTAGAGCAGAATTAAATGAAATTGAAAACAAAAAAATTATTCAAAAGATCAATGAAAGAAAAAGTTGGTTTTTTGAAAAATTCAATAAATTGATGAACCTTTGGCCAACCTAACCAAAAATAGAAAATTAAAGTCCCTAATAGCATCAAAGGGAAATGACAAAGGTGAAATAACAACAGACAACTCAGAAATTCAAAAAATCCTTAAAGAATACTACAAAAAACTTTATTCTCAGAAATATGAAAATCTGAAAGAAAGTGACCAATACTTGGAAGCCCGCCACCTCCTAGACTTAATCAGAGAGAATTGGAAATGTTGAACAGACCTATATCAAGTACTGACATAGAATCAACTCTACATAATCTCCCAAAAAAGAAGAGTCCGGGACCAGATGGCTTCACATCAGAATTCCAAAACATCGAAAAAGAAGCAATACTTCCCAACACATTCTATGAAGCAAATATCACCCCGATCCCCAAACCAAGAAAAGACCCAACAAGAAAAGAAAACTATAGACCAATATAACATAGATGAACATAGATGCAAAAATACTCAGTAAGATTCTAGCAAACAAAATCCAGCAGCACATCAAATGAATTATACAACATGACCAAGTAGGTTTTATCCCAGGGTCTCAAGGTTGGTTCAATACATGTAAATCTATAAATATCACATAAACAAACTAAAAAACAAACACCATATGGTTCTCTCAATAGATGTAGAAAAAGCTTTTGACAATATCCAGCATCCTATTCATGATCAGAACACTTAAGAAAATAGGTATAGAAGGGACTTTTCTTAAACTGATAGAGGCCATCTACAGCAAGCCCACAGCCAATATAATATTGAATGGAATAAAATTGAAAACATTTCCACTCAGATTAGGAACCAGGCAAGGTTTCCCACTGTCTCCACTGCTTTTTAACATTGGAATGGAAGTCTTAGCCATTACAATCAGGCAAGCGAAGGCAATCAAGGGTATACTAATTGGGTCAGAGGAGATCAAACTGTCACTCTTTGCAGATGATATAATTTTATACCTGGAAAACCCCAGGGACTCAACCACAAAACTCTTAGAAGTGATCAAGGAATACAGTAGCATCTCAGGATACAAAATCAATACTCACAAATCAGTAGCTTTTATATATACCAATAATCATCAAGCTGAAAAAACAATCAAGGACTCTATTCCCTTTACAGTTGTGCCAAAGAAGATGAAATATTTATGAATTTACCTAACAAAGGACATGAAATTTCCCTATGAAGAGAATTATGAAACTCTGAGAAAAGAAATAGTTGAAGATTTTTATAAATGGACAAACATACCATCCTCATGGCTAGGAAGAATCAACATTGGCAAACATTGGTAAAATGTTCATACTACCCCAAGAAATTTACAGATTTAATGCAATCCCTATCAAAGTACCACTGTCATACTTTAAAGATCTGGAAAAATTAGTCCTTTGTTTTATATGGAACCAGAAAAAAAACTCAAATAGCCAAGACATTATTCAGAAATAAAAAAAAAAAAAATTAGGAGGAATCATGCTACCAAACTTCAAACTATACTGTAAATCTATAGTGATCAAAACAGCATGGTATTGGCACCAAAATAGAGAGGTAGATGTATGGCACAGAATTGAGAACCAAGAGATGAACCCAGACACTTATTGTCATTTGATCTTTGATAAGCCCATCAAAAATAAATGGGGAAAATATTCCCTACTTAAAAAATAGTGCTGGGAGAATTGGCTGGTGACTTGTAGAAGACTGAAACTGGACCCACACCCTTCACCATTAACAAAAATTGACTCTCACTGGATAAAAGATTTAAACTTAAGACATGAAACTATAAAGATTCTTGGAGAGAGTGTAGGAGAAACACTTGAAGAAATTTGCCTGGGAGAATACTTTTTGAGGAGGACACCTCCCCAGGCAATTGAAGCAACACCAAAAATACATTACTGGGATCTGATCAAACTAAAAGGCTTCTGCACAGCCTACAACACAGCGAATAAAGCAAGCAGACAGCCCTCAGAATGGGAGAGGATATTTGCAGATTATGCTTCTGGCAAAGGTTTGATAACCAGAATCCACAGAGAACTAAAACTTATTAATAAGAAAAGAACAAGTAATCCCATTTCACTGTGGGCAAGGGACTTGAACAGAAGTTTATCTGAAGAAGATAGGCACATGGCCTACAGATACATGAAAAAATGCTCATCATCTTTAATTGTCAGAGAAATGGAAATCAAAACCACTTTGAGATATCATCTTACTCCACTAAGAGTGGCTCACATAACAAAATCCCAAAACTATAGATGTTGGTGTGGATGTGGAGAAAAGGGAACACTTCTGCACTGCTAGTGGGAGTGCAAACTCATACGTCCCTTTTGGAAAGAAGTATGGAGAATACTCAGGGATCTAAAAGTAGACCTGCAATTTGATCCTGCAATTCCTCTACTAGCTGTATATCCAAAAGACCAAAAATCACATTATAACAAAGATATTTGCAGCATATTGTTCATTGCAGCTAAATTCATAATAACCAAGTCATGGAAAAAGCCTACGTGCCAATTGACCCATGAATGGATTAATAAATTGTGGTATTACATATATATATATGATATATATATATATAATGGAATATATATATATATATATGATATGTATATCATGGAATATATATATATAATACATATATATCATGGAATATTATGCATCCTTAAAAAAGGATGGAGACTTTACCTCTTTTACATTTACATGGATGGAGCTGGAACATATCCTACTTAGTAAAGTATCTCAAGAATGGAAGAAAAAACATCCAATGTATCCAGTAGTATTATGAAACCAATTTACAATCACTCAGACTTTCTTATGAAGAATAGATCACAACTATGGCCCAATATGAAGGGGGGGGGCTGGGAGGGGAAGGAGAAGGTCAGATGGAGGGAGGGTGAATGGTGATATCACACCTATGGTATCTAATGCAAAGGTAGATGTCGGATCTATTAGTATAGCATATAAATGTCTTAACACAATAATTAAGTAAATGAGATGAAGTATATATTAACCAGTGTGATGTAAGCATTCCTAATTCTATATGAAATCAGCACATTGTACTCCATAAATGCATTAATGTATACACTGTCTATGTGTTTACTATTTAACAAAACAAAATAATTAAAAAAATTAAAAAAGAAAGTAGATGAGCCCTGCTTTGGGTGGTGATTTATACTTTTCTACTTTTCCATCCACTATTACTTGAAATATACTTAAACACTGGTTGAAATTGCAAGGCACATCAAACCACAGAGACTTGGTCTCATTAAGAATTCTGGGCTGTCACTGGGTTGTATTATATTAATTTCCTATTGTGACTATAGAAAATTATTAAAAATTTATAGGCTTAAAACACTAAAAATTTACTATCTTATAATTCTAGAGATCAGAAGTCCAAATTAGGTTGCAAATGAGCTAAATCAAGGAGTTGGATGAGCTGTGTTTCTCCTGGGAGCTCTAGGGGAGAATATATTTCTTTTCCAGTTTCTAGATGCTTCCCACATTCTTTGCTATGTGACCTCTTTCTCTACCATCAAAGGTAGCAGCATAATATCTCAATTTCTCTGTGACTCTGACCTTCCTGTCTTCCTTTTACACTTATAAGAAACTTGTGATTGCACAGGGCCTGCCCAGATAATCTAGGATAATGTCTCTGTCTCAAGATCCTTAAATTAATCAAATACATAAAGCTACTTTCAATATGTAAGGCAACATATTTATAGGTTCCAAAGATTTGCATGTGGATATCTTTAGGGCTTTATTATTATATTTTTCACAATAGTGTATCAACATTTTATATTGCAAACAATAGAACTTCAAATTAGCTTAAGGAAGAAAGGAATATACATATTGACACATGAATTGACAGGCTTCAATGAATTAATCTGAAGATATTTATATATCTACATCTATCTATCTAGGCATCTATTTTGGAATAATAGCTCAACAACATCAATTTTTTATTCTATAGATTTTTATGTTGCATTAAAGTCTCATATTTTCAGTGTACACTGGGTTAGGCTCTTGTAAAGTAGACATGGCCCTTTCCCTGGGTATTCACAGCCTGATGGTCTATATGCACCTTTCTGTTTGAAGTCATAGGCAAGTGCCACCTGCAGCAGATGGGACGGGAACTGTAGCAGCTTGCTCTTATGTCCTCCCATGGAATTGCTATGATCACATTCCTTACTGTATTTGCCACATTCTACTCCCTTTAAGAGCCTATTTCTCCTGCTTTCCTGTGATTTGTGCAAAGATGGAGAGAGTCACCTGCTTCCTTGCATCCATAATACCCAGTGCAATGCCTGCACATGGTTGGTATCATGAGTTATGCATCCACTGCAGATTTCTCACAGGGTTAAGCTATCGGATAACTTTGTGGTAGAAGGCCTTAAAAGGTACAACTGAAGTTCCAGAATATAATATTTGGAAATGAGGAAGTTCTTGACTTGACTCTCAGATCTGGTTCTGGACTCTCTGTGAGTCCATCCTTGATGTGAAAACATTACATGTGGCACCTGACTCAATGAGTGCTGGGAGAATGTACGGTTGACCTAGGACGCAAAGTCCTGGGAAGGGCGATGGCACTGCTGACTACACAATCCATAGGTGTGCTTGCTGATGTTGGGGACTTACACCTCCTAATTCCTTAGGGACCAGATTTCTTTTATCCTGCATGAACAAAGGCAAATTCATTCAGGGTGGAGTTAAGTCAGGTAAATTTCTTGTATGAAGACATGTGTTTCATTTGTTAAATGTAAACTAAAAACAAAATCATAAGCCCCTTTACCAGTTGAACAACTCCCCTCTTGGCCAAGGGGACTCCAGAAATACCTCAAAACTGAGTTCCCAGACCCGAAGGGAAGGGAGGTCAGACAGGTCTCCCTTTTGGAGTTTAGACTAATTGCAAACAGGACCAAAGACCTGCAAGGGAAAGGTTAAGTCAGACCTGTAGGCCATCAATTTGCTTAACAGATCACTTTAGTTAGTGTATCCTGGCTTGCTCTATGATTAACAGTCTTCCTTCTCTTAAAAATTTCCTTTCACCTGATTTAAGATGTCCCCCTTTTTGGACCAAACAATGAAAGTTGGCTGGGCCAAATATTATTGATTTATGATTTTACTTGCAATTTCTATCTCTCTAAAATGTATAAAACCAAACTGTGACCTGGCAGCCATGGGTGGTGTATTTTCTCAAGAACTCTTGAGCTAGCAAAGCAAGTTGATTGGTTTCAGAATAAACCTCTTTATTTTACAGGGTTAGGGCTTTTCCCATTAACATGAGAAACCATCAGTAGCAACAACACTTTTGCATAAAAGCAGAATGTCTGAAGTACCTGATCTCCCACTAAATATGGAATCAAAGTTGTTTTGACCTGAACTTGAGAATTATCTATCAAAATTACACTGTATTTCATGGTTAAGCTGCAGATTTTAAAAGACACACTTTTTGAGCTAGTGTTTAATGATGTAGGAGGAATAAAAACGTCAATATCAGGGTAGTGTGAATTATTTTATAGCTATTTCAATCTGAAAGACGATCTTAAGAATCTGAATCTTAATTTTTAGTCTGAATCAGGACGTCAAAGTTTAGCCTGAGCTGGAGAATTATAGAGACCTGAAATACCATTTTGTTCTCAGGAGTAATTTTGAGACTCTAAAATGAAGCTGAAAATAGTTTTTATCTGTTCTTGATTGGTCATGTTTTCATGTTGAGAATTGTTTAACTAGTGGGAAAACGTGTCAGATTTCTTAGTCATATCTTCTATTGAGGAGACAGGTGTGTTTTGTGTTAGTCTTCACTGCTTCAAGGCATTGAGAATAGTGAGTGGTAGAATCCCAGTGAGGTTGCCTCTGGTCATTCTATATTCCTCTTTATAAAAGCAGAAATTCAGATCTGGTTATGTTTCAAAAGCATCATGGTACAGTGCAAGGTATATGGACTTTGGTGTTAGATCTAATGGTTATTTCTGCTTCTAACATTTAACTCACTGTAAGAACGTGAGCAAGTCACTTATCATTTTAGAGCCTAACTTATCATGTGAACTTGGGGTAATGCTTATACCTCTTTCAGGGAGTTAGATATGTGAAAACAAAAAAAGTCTCAAAGAGTACTGTTGGCTTCTACTAAGTTACTCAGAGAGATACTACTCTAAAAAAATGCAGTTTTAACAGGAAAAAAAAAAACAGCTCTTAGTCTAATATTTAAGAATGTATAGGGATTAATTTCGTTTTGATTTATGCATGTAGCTCTTCAAGTATAATTTTCTAAATGATAAAATGATGACTCCAAAAATATTTGGTTTTTTTTTTTTTTGTATGAAAGGTCTTTATTGGCTGCAGAGCAACACCAAGGAGGAGGGAGGAGAGAAGAGAGAAGAGGAGAGTGAAGAGGAGAGAGGAGAGAAGAGAAGAGAAGACTCCAAAAATATTTGAAATGAAACGTATGAAACAGTTCATTTTATTCTTTACTTCACAAGAAAACCAGTATTAGGACTGATTCAAAGAACACTTATGAAACCTAGTGTATATAAGCAATATTAGTACATAATTCATGGGTGACATAGCAAGACTAGTTAGTGTTCAACAACAACATATTGTGTGTGTGTGTGGAGGGGGAAGGCATTATCTTCCTCACTAAGGATAAATTATTTTCACTTCTACCAAGACAAGAGCAATTTTACTAAGTCTGAGATGCTTATTCAATAACATCAATGAGACAGTTTCTCAGGTGGTTTCCTACACAGTGTTTGGTGAGAACTTTTATTATTTTCACTAGGTTTTGGCAAGAAGGCTCATTTTTGGCTACAAGAACCCCTCTACAGTGCTGCTTGAGTGTCCTCCTTCCTGAAAATACATCTGGATTTCCCTAAAGTGATGAGAGTAGAGGGAAGGAGGGAGAGAGAAAGGAAGGAGGAGCGGGGAGGGAGAGAGAGAGCTCCTAAAAACGTGCATGCTATTCCTTCTGCTTGAAGGTAGTGAGTCACTAATTCTAACTCACACTCAATGGAGATTTTTAAGGGGACACTTGTTAAATCATTAAAGAAGAATTTGTGAACATACTTTAAAAGCACCCATATAACAAACAACGTCAAAAGGTGGTTTAAAATAAGAAAGGTTTAGTTCCTACCCATGCTATATGTTCCCTGAGGGTCAGCAGAGAGGCTTTGATTATTGGCATCACTAACATGTCTAGGTTAAGTATAAATAAGCATTTCAAATAATGTAGATCACTGGTAGAAGGATAAGGACATCTGGGAAGTCTTCAAACAGCAATTAAAGGTGCCATCTAAATACTTTAAGAATAGAATAGTGAACAAAACCACATGGTCATCTCAGTAGACCAAGAAAAAACATTTGACAAAATCCAAAACCTCTTCCTGATAAAACATTCCAGCTTGGAAATAGGCGGGAAATTTCTCAATCTGACCAAGATCATCTGCAAAGAAAGCTCAGTTATCATCTTAATAGTAAAAAATTGAGTTATTTTCTCCTAAGATCAGGAATAAGACATAACTATCCACCCTCATGGCTTCTGTTCAGCATTTTCCTAAAATTTCTCAGCCAGGGAAATTAGGTTAGAAAAAGAAATAAAGACGTTCCTTTTGGAAGCCAAAAAGTAAATCTATTTATATTTAAATATGTTATGATCTTCTGTATAGATCATCTTAAGGAATCCACTTAGGAACTATCGTAACTGCTAAATTAGTTCAACAGAGTTTCAAGAAAAAAGATCATTATGCAAAAATAAATTATAGTTCTTTATACTAACAATGAACAATCCAAAAATGGTTTTTAGGAAATATGTAATTCCATTTATCATAGCAGAAGAAAGAATATAATATTAGGAATAAAATTTTAAAAAGAAGAGCAGAACATGTGTAATTAAAATTAGAAAGTATTATTGAATAAAATTAAAGAAGATTTAAGTAAATGGGAAAAAATCTATATTCTTGGACTGGAAGACTTAATATTGTTGAGATGGCAGTCTTCCCCAAATTGCTCTATTGATTCAATGTGATCCTTCTGAAAATTTTAGCTGGATTTATTTTATAAATTGAAAACTCTATCATAAAATTCATACGGAAATATAGAGAATTTAGAGTGTCCTATACCATCTTGGAAAAATTTGGAGGACTCACACTTTCCAATGTCAAATACGACACAAATGTGGTGTTGGTATAAAAATAGACAGATAGATCAATGGACTAGAACTTAGAGTCCTAAAATATACTCTCACATTTATAGTCAATTGATATTCAATGAGGCTGCCAGACAGTTAAATGGAGAAAAATAGACTTTTCAACAAATAGTGCTGACAACTATATATTCACATTCTGCAAAATATGTAATTTGGATCCCTCTGGACACCACAAAAACTAACTCCAAATTGTCCTTTGGTCTATGTGAAGGAGCTAAAGTAGGGTGTATAATAATCTTAGAAGAAAGCGCAGGATTAAATTTTTGTTACCTTGGATCAGGCAAAGCTGTTTTAGATACAGCACTAAAAGAGCAAGTAACAAAAAATGAAAGACGTGTAAATGGCCTAGGAGCACATTTGAAACACATTTCAAAATTTCTTCCAATGTGAAACATAGGCTTATTATATGAGTCAATAATGCTGCTCCTAAGTGTCTACCTAAAAGAAATAAAAACACAAACATGTACCTGCACGAAAACTAGTGCATGGTTGTTTGCAGAGGCATTGTTCCTATTAGCTAAAAAGTGGAAACAGCCCAAATACATATTGACTGACACAGATAAAGAAAATGTGGTATATCCATATAAGGAAAGATTATTCAGCAATAAAAAGGGACATGTACTGATACATTGTGTCATTTGGGTCATTGTGCTAAGTGAAAGAAGAGAGGCACAAACAGTCACATATTTTATGTTCCCACTTATGCCCATGGGGCAAATCTATAGAGATAGAAAATTGACTTGTGGTTGCTGAGAGGTGGAGGAGAGGGTATTAGGGTAGATGGAAATTGACTACTGCACATACTGTATATTACCTATTGTGTATATATATATAGTGTGTGTGTGTATATATATATATATAAAACTGTATATTACCTATTGTATAATAGGTACATGGCTTATTCTGGGGATGAGGTTAATATCGTAAACTTAGGACATAATAAGAGTTGCACAATTCTGTGAATATACTAAAAACATTGAGCTGTGCACTTTAAATGGGTGAATTTTATGGCATGTGAATTATATCTTAGTAACGACTTTTTTTAAAAAGCTAACAAAACTATGGACATGGACTCCATCAGGAAATAAACTTTGGCTGCCACAGATTGCGTGGTTCAACCATGTGCAAAGGTGCCACGCCATGCAATCCCACCATTTACCTAGCCATACAGGGGTAAGCCTATTAAAAGATAAACTCATGTTTTACAACAGCTGCAATCTGAGAACTGTTTTTTTTCTTGTTTTCTTTGTAATAATTTCCTCCCACTTGAATATCTACTCCAGGAAAGCAGAGATTTTATGATGTCGACCACCATGTCCCTGGCACACAGCCAGTTTAGTAAATTTTTATTCAATGTATTAATAAATATACTATGTGTTAGATGAGAAATTAGTTACATAGTATAATTTTGTGAAATTTTGACAGAATGAGAGCTCATGTATAGACAATTAAATGTCATTTTGTTTCATGTATACACTTATATTATACATATGTGGTTGCCAGAAAGAGGCAACCTTACAGACCTACAGGAATGTTATTTCTCGAATTTCCAGCTCTGCTACTATAAATCCAGTATTGAGTCTGCTTATATCCCTGCCTGGACCCTGACTAGACTCAGAGAACCACTGCTCAAGTCATGAGTCAGGGGGCCATTCCCTATCTTTTGTACCTTGTAGCTGGTCACGTTATAAGAAAAAAAGAAATATATTCCGTGTTTGGGGGATCTTTTGTTTTTGTTTATCCAACTATTTTTCATCATCTCATTCATGAGTCTTGCTCCTATTTTCTCAAAAGACCAAGCCAATTTTTCTCAATCAAAATATGGCAGATGTTAGATATATGACCCACAGCAGAGGGATTAAATAGATTTGGTAGGAGATGGAAAAGTCAGGAAACTTGTACTCACATAAGCCCTTCTAACTGTGGTCAACTTAAAACCTTCATGCTTTAGAATAGTTATCTTATGAGAAAGAAGTTTTTGTAGATTTCTATAATGACTACAGGAGCATAAGTAGTTGATAAGATGTAATGCTTGTGTTTTAATTAATTGACAATATGGGAATTCATGCTTTTAGAAGGGAAGAGCCTCATTTAAGGAAGATTTATCTATTTTGGCATTTCAGGAGTCCTCAAATGCCTTTCTTTAAAATTCTTCCCAGCTCAGATACTTGTAATTTTTGTCCAAATGTGATTTGGAATGTCACTCCTTGTATGGTTGCATCTTAATTTCCCCACTAAATACTCAGGGCTGCTGATGGCAGAGGCCCTGTTCACGTTCGTCTTTGCTTCCCCCACAGTGCTTTCTGTCTGGCGTACACATAGGGAATGTGCGTTCAATTCCATGTATTAAATAAATTAGTAGTGATCTCCCTCATGCGTGCTCCTGTTGATGTTCTTTTGTATTTTGCTTTCCATTTCTTTGCTTTGGTGGTGGTAGAATAATTACTAGTGTTTCTGAAGTTCCTTCAGCTCTATGGTGAATGGATCCCAGGAGAATCAGTGCTTGGACAGAGCTGGTAATGACAGTCATTAGTGACACACTCCAGGAAAGGTCATCTTCATACTCATTATTTACAGCTGGGCCCTTGGTAACAATACCTGACAAGGTTACATTAAGATTTTACCACCTGCCTCTCCGATGCACTTCTGGGCTAGGTTGTTTTCCCTTTACTGTTAATGACTCATCCCCTTTACCGAATGATGCGTGTCTCCTCCTCCTCCCCATCCTCCTCCTCCTCCTCCTCCTCCTTTTATCTGATAGTTTTAAACCACTAATTGTCTCAGGGTACTATGAGGTTTCAGCAATGAACTGGATCTAATGTTTAACTTTAAAAAGCTGAACAGGAAATCTCAACAGGCTTTTCGGTATTCATGTCAATATAGACCTCTCAAAAACAAAATAAATATGGCACTGGCTGAATGACAGGGCCTGCTTCTTCCCTGTATGCTAATACAGGCTGCCTTGTAAATGCTTAACACAAACTCCAGGAGCAGACTGCTGCCCCAGAGGCATGGAATGCCAGTTACATTCAGGAACCAAATCTCATCCTCAGCTTCTTGAGGTTCCCGTATGGCATGGCATTGCTTTTCTCATCTAGAGAGGAAAGAGGCTCGGTGCCTGTAGCTCAAGTGGCTAGGGTGCCAGCCACATATACCAGAGCTGGTGGTTCAAATTCAGCCCAGGGATGCCCAACAACAATGACAACTACAACCAAAAAATGGCCAGGCATTGTGGTGGGTGCCTGTAGTCCCAGCTACTTGGGAGGCTGAGGCAGGAGAATCACTTAAGCCCAGGAGTTTGAGGTTGCTGTGAGCTGTGATGCCACGGCACTCTACCCAGGGCAACAGCTTGAGGCTCTGTCTCAATAAAATAAAATAAAATAAAAAATAGAGGAAAGAGACCTCTGCATGGAAGTCTGCATGGCTGTTAGAATGAGTAAGGACGACCCAGTCTTAACACCCCATGAGATGTGGGTGCTGTGTACCAGCAGATGACTAGCACAAGCCAACCAGTGGTGCAAGTCCCGGCTTAGCCACCATGGATCTAAAATCCAACCAGGAATTCTGTGGGGATATTTGTTGCTAGACAGTCAATTCAGAGATAGAGATAGGCAGAAGCTAGTCTACAGAGACAGGAGCTGAATTTCAAGCTGTCAGAAAGTGAAGAGGTGTTACGCTGGGTGACTTTACTCTGATAGTCATAGGTAAGTCATTCATTCATTCATTTAGTCCTTCACACATACAAGATATATGTTGAGTATATACTATGAACTAGTACTTCCCAGGTGCTGGAGAGAGGGCATTTAATACAACAGTAACAACAGCAAAAAAACGCATGCTTTCATGAAAGTTACCTTCTAGTAGAGATGAAAAGACATAAAAATAAAATCTAAAAATAAATCTTTATTTTATGATAAATCAAGTAAAATGGGTAGCACAATAGACAATGTCAGGGGCCACTGAGAAACTTAAAGCAGGAAAGGGAGATGGGGGAGCAGGTGTGCACGAGGGTTTGTAGGAAGACCATCAGTGAGGCTTCTAGCAGCAGGTGACAGTGACACTGGAGTGAAGTCCTGAAGGAGGTGTGGATATCATTAAAAAATGCATTCCCAGCAGGTATGTGAGTGCGTGCCACGGCCCTAAGGGAGGAGTGAGTCTGTGTATGAGCCCAGCATGGCACATGTTTCAGTCTGTGCTTTTCATTTTTATTTATTTATTTATTGCAGTTTTTGGCCGGGGCTGGGTTTAAACCCGCCGCCTCTGGCATATGGGGCCAGTGCCCCACTCCTTTGAGCCACAGGCACTGCCCTTTATTTTTATTTTTTTTTATTTAATTTTTATTTGCAGTTTTTGGCCAGGGCTGGGTTTGAACCCACTGGCATATATGGCTGGTGCCCTACTCGTTTGAGCCACAGGCGCTGCCCCAGTCTGTGCTTTTAAAACTGTGGTGAAGAATGTACAGAGGTGCCCTGGAGGGTGAGCTGGGCTTGAGGGGGGGAATCAGTAGACAGGGTCCTAGTCTCTCCCCAGCCCTCACCATTCTTTCCTGTACTGCAGTGGTTATAGCTTAATGGGAGTATGGTGACCAGTAGCCTCTGAACATGGCCCAGAAGCCATAGAATGTTCCCATGAAACATTCAGGAAGATACAGGGTGGATACAGACCAGTCATCTGTCAACAGGATAATGCAGCCTGTTTTCTCTCTAGGTTTAGAACACTTGCTGGGTCAGCGCAAGTAGCTGACTGGAACTTAGTTCACACACACACTCCTTTAAATACACACTCAATGCAGTGAGATTCTCACATTATTTAGAAACATTTGATACATTATGTATATTAGTGTCTTGCAAGATTTCATTTGAAGAAAGGGTTATGCGGGTGAAAAATAGTTGAAAGTCACTGCTGTGATGTGCTATAATAAATGAGGAAAATTGACTTGCTTGATGCCCACTGCCTACTTTGGCTATGGACACAAGTTATAATGAGCAAGGTAGACATGGAGCTTCGTCCAGTGCTCTTATCACTTCTCACTCCCTTTTCTGTTCCTTTTCAGTCCTTTGGGACAAGGTCTTTCTATGCTGGCCATCTCTTAAATTAACAATGAGAGAAAAACACTCTTACAGGGAAATCAGAGCATCCGAGTGGGCAAAGGTGGGCTATCCCAGCTTGGCATCTCAGCACTGGGGAATGGTTTGTGAGGGAGACAGGCAATCTTTTTTTTTTTTTTGAGACAGAGTGTTTCACTATGTTGCCCTCCATAGAGTGCCATGGCATCACAGCTCACAGCAACCTCCAACTCTTGGGCTCAACCCAAGTAGCTGGGACTAGTTGTTATTATAGTTTACTGGTCGGGGCCGGTTCAAACCCACCACCCTTGGTGTAAGTGGCTGGCGCCATAACCACTGTGCCATGGGCGCCAAGCTGAGACAGACAATCTTTAGGAGGCACATGGCTTGTTTGAAATCATAACAGTTCTCTCTGTCTCTCTCTCTGTCTCTCTCTCTCTCTCTGTCTCTCTCTCTCTGTTTGTCTCTTTCTCCCCCCCCCCCTTTATAACTGTTATTGTCAGCATGAGTACTATACTAAGAAATGGCTGGACATGTCCTGAGAGACAAGCTTTGGGTAGGGCAGGTGTCCCTCTCCACCCCTCCTTCCTTTTGGCTGTGCTGTCTGAGCAGCCAGGCTGTGCAGAGGCGATTTTTGCCAAGCCGCCTAGTGGGGCTGTCATGACTCAAGGTACCGTGTGTACTGAAGGCATGGATTTCACAGACATGGGCTTTGGGAAAGCAAGATTTTTAGGGGAAACAAAAGCTCTATCCTTTAGAGACAAATGGGGTTCCAGTTCATGTTATCACTCTTCTCCATGTCTCATCTTCCAACACACATACCCACGTACACATGTGTACACACACGTACACATACGCACTCTACCTTATGCCAAAGAGAACAGATCTGACAGCTGAAGAAATATATTCTGGATTCATGAAAGGGCACTGGTGTTTCCTAGATTGTAAGCATCACGAAGCACTTTTCTAAATTTAAAAGACTTATCAAAAATAGATCAGGAGAAGACAAAATTAATATTTATGAACTCAATTATATAGAAATGGACTTTTAGCGAGCATGTTAGCTGCCAAGATTTATGAGGTCTCTTTTTTCTGACTCCAAGAATATAACTTTAAAAATACATAAAAGTAATTCCAACTTAATTTGATTGTTTTTCTACACTACATTTGGGCAGAGTTCCTGCAGTTGGTTTAGCTTGAAAGTCAGAGAGGGGAAGGATGAGCTCACTGTGCAGATTTACAGGGATTAAATGGCAAAAAATAAAGTTATGCTCTATTTATTCTCTGGCTAAATTTTCAAAATCTGGTGCCAGATAGCTTTTCTTTCTTTTCTTTTTTTTTCTTTAATCCTATCTCTTCATTATCATCACCTGTCAATCACTGTCAGAGTCACACAACGCTACAGGAGTCAAGTCTGTGATAAGAATTTCCCCGTAATAAGGATACTGAGATGATAGCCAATGTTTTGCACGTTCTGCGCCCTCTACCCACCCCTTCTGCAACCACAGACCCTTCTCAAAGCTGGGAAAGACTAAAGATTGAGGCAGGTTAAATCATTATTTTTCATTTTATAACCAAGCCCGTTCCAGGCTGATGAAATACATTCTACAATGATCCTTTCTGTCCACAGGTCACTGTAGATTCTGATCTCTTATTGGGAACAACCACCATGTGAGGTTACAGCTGTTATCCCCAATTCTAAACCTCAGGTGGCTGAATCCTTGGTCCATGAAGTAGCACATCCGGAACCCAGGATGTGCCTGAGAACTGGAATAAGGGTGACACTCCCTAGCATAGCATGGGGACATTACATAAGTGAGGCTCTCGAATGTTAACATGTGTGTATATTGGGGGTGAGAGAGAGGGCTACACACTGCTGCCCCAGAAGCAAAATGTCATCAAAACTCCTCCTTTAATAGAAAAGAATCTATTTTCCTCAAGGCTCTGAAGTAATAGTCAGCTCATCCCAAAGATCTATAAAAGGTATGTCACAAATTAGGCTTTAGCTACATTGTACTCAGCTATAATTATTCTTGTTAGAACAGAACTATGTGGCAATGCATTCTACTCTGTTTAATCTCGGGTTTTAAAATGCTCCTTTAAAATGTGTTGAAGAACCAAGTTTATATAAATATATATGTGTGTATATATACATATTTTATGTATATATACATATGTGTGTGTATATATATATATATATATCTGTATATATAAAAGAGACTCCCTTGTTGGACTAATTGATGTGAGCAAAGCCTATTGCTTAAGCCTTGGGGTACAGAGAGATTAATTATAGTGTCTGGAAACTAGCCAGCCTTGGGTGGGTGACCTGTGCTGCTGTTGACCTCTTGGTTCACTATAAAAATTGCCTTTGAAATGATGCCAAGGGACCAAGGCTTGAAATTATTAAATTTCAGTATAACCAAATTTGCTAGGTTTATAAAAATAATTATCTTAGCATTCCTCCATAACTATGCTGAGAGATAGCTTTTGAAGGCACCCTCCTACCCCCATCTCAGTGGAAGACAGCCACACTCTCTTTAAAGTGGCTCCTATATACACTTTTTAATAAAGTGAGACCTGGAGAGAGATCCCTAGTGCCTAATCCTAGGCCACTTCCAAATAAAGTAAACGTAGCAGAACCTGTGTCTGCCAAACGAAAACCAAGGAAAACAACCCAGACAACAACCTCTCAAAATAACAAAATAAAATTAAAGCTGGATGGTTACGGCACCAATGCCTCATCGAGAAACACAAAAAAACACATTTGCAATTAGGACAGACTCATTTTCAATGCAGCCACGCAGCTGCGTAGATGGAACATTCCAGAAGATAAAGGAGGAACAAGGAGACCTCCCAAGGTTTAGCTGCTACTCTCCAGAAGAAAGAAGGGAGGGAGGACGAAGCTCCTTCCACCACGACAAAGATGTGGTGTTGAAGCAAAGCATCTCATTCAGTTTGTGGAAGACAGAGGGGCTCTAGAAGGGAGAGGTAAGGATGCTAAGCAGTCTGAATCCTGCTTGGGGCTGGGAAGTAAGTAGAACCACGCTCTTCCCCCCACGTGATGCAGTTTGGTTCTATTCAATTTGTTGGCCCACTGCTTCCAAGCCTATCAACCAGAAGTAGGATTTGGAGCTGCAGAATTAAAGAGTATAAGTGATGTCATTTGAGGGTCAACACTTCTGCTATCTGGGGGAGGCCTTTTGTCTTCTAAGCTGGTTATGGCGGCATGAAAGGTGACTTGTGACTTCCCTCTTGGGAATGCTAGTCTTGGCTGTGGGTGCTTCTGAGATTGAACCTCTATGTTTGTTTTGCAGCCTCTTTTAGGGAACCAGCCTCAGGAAGGGACCTTTTACTCTGAGGAAGATGAGGTGACCACACCAGCCCCCTTAGCTTGTTACAGCTTTTGCAAAAGTTTGACTTGACAACAAACATTTCTGCAAATTTGAAAGCGTTTGCTTTCTACTCCTGGTTTACAAAAAAATTAACAACACATACTTATTATCTTAGAGTTTCGGTGACCAGAAATGTGACACAGGTCTTGGAGTATATGTTTGGTATCTGGGCAACTTTGTAAATAAAAGACATTACTTTCTATGAGCTATTCTTTGCATAAATGGGATGTTTGGGAAGAATTTTCTTATCAATGTACATAGATCCCTCTTTTTTAGCTGCTGCATATTATTATATGCTATAGAGATGTCAACATATATTTAAATTTCTCCTGCTGTTAACTGGTCAGATTGTTTCCATCCTAAGCTATTGTTTTATTGTTTTGTTTTGGTTTTTGCTGCTTTAATGCAGCAGCAGTGTTAAGCTTTATCTGGTGGGTATGAAGCATTTGCTGGTCACTGGCACCTTCATGTTCAAGGTGGAGAAAGATTCTAGGCTCAGCAATGTGGGTTTTAGTGGTAGGAAACAGGCACTGATGCTACTGGCCCCCCACGTCTGTTTTCGTCCCATTTCTACACTGCGTGGTGGGCTCAGACACGCCCTCTGTGCCTTTTCTATCCCCCCTGAGAACTGACATTCATAATCACGTTCCAGAGGCTGCTGAAGCTGCATCCAGTGATGAGCAGCAGCAATGAGTCTTTACCTTCATGATGCAACTGGGTTTTCTTTATCAAGACAACTCATAGGAAATAGATTCTTATATATTTGAAATTTATTTTTGTGTAACCCTCACTGCATAAGACCAATGACACACTACCTGTATTTTCTTCCCCCCCAAAGCAAGTTTGTTAGTGATTTGTTTGCTGCCGTATAGAATCACTTGGTCTGTCTGCTGTTGGCAGCGGGTTTCCAGAATAAACTTCAGGCAGATGGCACTTTTATGTTCTCTTATAAACCAGAATGAGCAAGGTGTTCCACAAACAAGCCTTTACCTCGGTTATATACAAATGGCTTCACAGCTGAAAGGAGTAATTGTAAAATGTCAAGGAGAATGTACATCCACCGGGGACGCTCTGCAAATGTCCAGAAATAACCATCTTTGCCTGCTCACATTAAACACTGTGTGCTTTCTAAATGTTCTTTTATGCACTTTCTCAAGAGTGGGTGGACAGGCTTCTAATGTCCCCAGAAGAATTGGACTACCTCCGGCTAACTACTGCTGCAGTAAATGAACCCTAATGATCATAGTCAATAAATCCATTATGCCAATATTCCCGCAACAGGGTTTCGATGTTTTGTCATTTCTCAGCACACAGCAAAATCTAAAAGTCATAAAAGGGTAGTTCCTAAAGAATGAGCTGGAGTCAGCGATGTGGAAAAGAAAACAGACAAAAACCGTGAGCACGATGGGTCATGTTAACCTCCCTGTATTCAGATAAACTTGGGCTAACATGTATTTTCTGAAGATAGATGAGGGAGAAAAGCCAAGCTAAACAAGCTCATGAAAGAAATTGGTAGTGGTTGGAATGCATCATTCAGTAATAGAGTCTGAGTATTTCTGTGGGAGGAATGTAATACGACCCATTTTTAAATGTTATGTCAATATCGTTAATATTGATGCTATGCTTTAAACAAACCAGCTATTGGTGGCACATCCATTACAAACTTGTTTTTTAAATGACATTTGATTAGAGCCTTAGCCATGCTTGTACATTTCTGTATTGTCTGTGGCCCCAACTGCCAGATAAGAGCAGAGCAGAGTAGCTGAGACAGAGTCTGTAGGGTCAAGAGTCTGAAATATTTACTGTTTATCCCTTTGCAGAAATAGATTGTTGGCCCTGGATAGAGTATACTCAACCATCTGGATTCAATTCTAGCTTCTCATTTACTGGTTTCATGACCTTAGGAAGCTACTTTGAGTTTGGAATCTTGGTTTCCAAAAGAGGTCAAATAATTCCTACCAGAAAATCTCATTGACGTATTGTGAGAATGAAACCTGCAAACAAAGGCATAGCTAGTTCTCAGTATGACATAGTGAGAACTTTGGAAATGTTAGAAATTACCTGCATCATGAATTCTGCATGCTTATAAAAGAGGGGTAGATTTCAAGAAGAGGAGGGTGAGGGGAGAGGAGGGGGTAGACAGGTGGAGGGAGGGTAATCAGTGGGACCTCACCTACTGTGCATATTGCAAGGGTACATGTCAAATACATTAATAGTAGAGCATAAATGTCTAAACACAATAATTAAATAAGCAAGGTGAACACTACATTAACCAGTTTTATGTAAACATTTCAAATAGTACATAAAATCAGTACACTGTACCCCGTAAATGCAGGAATGTACACAGTTATGATCTAATAAAACAAAGATTTCAAAATATTTGTCAATAAAGATGTGGATTAGTAATGTGTCCTGGCTGTGAGCTGGTGGCACAGCTGTGACCATGGTGGCCTGCTGAGCCCCAGCCCTGTCTATGAGAGGTGAAGATGGATGGATGGTTGTGACAGGCTCCTACGCACACTCAACTTCCTTAATTTCATAAACTGTCAAGATGACAGTTGCAGTTGCAATTACGTCTGCTTTATCTTTTAGCATCTTTATTTGTCTTATTTTTCGCTAGATAATTTGCTGACAGATGTAGGGTATGGCCCACCTTTCAGTTATTTTCATTCCTGTTCCCTACTATTGCTCCCTGGGAAATCTGAGTCATTCTTTTCCGAATTACCTGCTAAGTCACACACTTTACTTTCACTTTCTTTCATCCAAATTCATGAGGACTCACAGTTTCCACCTGAGTATTGGGCATATGAAGGCTCTTTCCTTTAGCTCCACCTATTTTCTAGGACTATGAACAATAATACACAGGCCCTGAAAAGGTATGTTGGACTCTATCAGCCACTGTTCACTTCCAGCCATGCAGGTAGGTGGAGACACATGTATTTTTAATTAGCCGTATTAACATTTTAATTAAAATAATGCTTTTTATTTAAAAAGTCTTCACGACATAGAAAGATGAGAACAGAAAATACTCCGAAACAACGGTTAGTGGTATCAGCCGACCAGCTTTTCAGTCACTTAAGAACATTCCTTTACAAGGAGATAGATACCAATGCATACAAGAGGGACTTAGTTGTCTATTTTTTAAAAATAGACTTTGCATGATATTCTTGGTAAAATGTACTAAATTCATTTTGGCTTGTATATAAGAGAAGATAAAGGATCCAAAGTGAAGTCAATAGACTTTATTCAAATAAGTGTTAGGTAAATCCAGAAATACTGGTATTTAAAACATTCTGGTGCCATTGATGGGGAAAGGACTTATGGTAAAATTAGTTTCAAGTTTAGCACGTCATGAAAGCTTTGTTTCTCTTATCATCTTAAATATCCAGTTCATTCAAGCTAGTGGGTTGAGTTCCATGTTTGGGAGATGAAGAAATTACAACCCTCTCACTAGTTCCATTGCTAATTATTACCATTGGCAACACTTGTTAAATTTTATACCATTTACATGAACTTCCCATCCCCACGTTCAATAAATCTTAGTTCTATATGAAGATTGTGCTGCTTGTTTCATCACTGGTCACAGTGTCATTTGCTTGCCGCCTCCCAGACATATTTTAAATGTATCCTTTCAATGTCTGCCTCTCTACCATGTCCCTTCAAATGCATTGTAGAAAGGGGCCTTCATCTTTTTATTTCTTTGCCATCATTTTACTGTGATCCCAGAGGAGGTTAAAAAAAAAAAAGGAGATCAAATCATGTATCTAATTCACCGTATTGGACTGGAAATATCAACATGGTTTAAAAAAGTAAGGTGCTATATAATTATACTGGGTTTCCATCGATCATCTGTTCAGTAAGCATTGATTGATGGCCCTGCGTGCCAGGCACTAGGATTTAAGTAGGACCTAGAGGAAGGTTTAATCCTCAGATGTTGGCATCAGTGAGCTCATTAAGGCCCTGGGAAGTGTTTTCTGCACAGTAACAGGCTTTTACTTTCTGGCAGAAATTTCTCTAATGAGAAATGAAGGATTATCTCATAATTAAAGACAGAGCTTAAAACACCGATACCCTCAGGGGAAGTAACTCTGCTTTCATTTATTTAGAATCAGGTGGAAAAGCATTGGGTTCCTTCCAGAATTGAGAAAAAGGATGATAAGTATTTAGAAAAAATAAAATAAATAAAAATAACAATAGAAGTGTTGCTGTGGGCCCAGGACTGATTTGCCAAACCTTTCAATTCCCCCAGAAACACATCTTCCTCTGAGAAACATTTACCCTTGGCCATGGAGGCAACTCATTTATAGACAATGATTATACAATCATGTTCTCTCTCCAGGAGAGGGGAATTTGGAGAGAGAGGCCGTAAGTAGCAGAGGGAGCCTCCCAGCAGCAGAAAACCTAATGGAACAGAACACAGTCTAATCCCCGGGAGATGCATGCAGCCACTCTCTGATTTTACAACTACATCAGACTTTTCCTACGAGTGTTCTCCGTGGGCCATCTGAAATTCCCCGATGTGAGGCAGCCTTGTAAAACCCACACTGGCTAGTGTAGGGGCGTGAGTTGGTTTAGATAAGAGGAAACTGCCCCTGTTTCCATTTGCCAACTCTCTTGGCATCTCTGCCTCTTGGAACTGCCAGAGGATGAGAGAATAGGGTCTTTAGAACTTTGTCCCACAAGGAGCTGCTGTGTCCGGGTACATCCTGTAACAGGGTGGCGTCAGACTGCCTCAGAGTATAATGAATGGGATGGCAAAGCTAAAATGGGTCATTTCCTAAGAAGAATGACATCAATCTGAATTTCCAGAGTGTAAAGAAACAGAGAAATTCAAATACGATAGAAACTCTGTAAGTTGGCCACCCAAGGGACTGTAACAAACTGGTCAGCATATGGAGGTGGTCAACATAAGGAACTAGGCCTACTGTGTGTATAAGTGCTGCATGTACAGTCTGTGAACATTAGGTCAGCTTAAGTAGGTGGTCAGTGTGTGGAGGCAGTCAGCTATGGAGGATCTATTGCAGTTAAACCTGTGGGTTGGCTGATTTCTGTTTACTTGGGTTTTTGCTTTCTCATCTATAATTGTAAATTTCATGAGGGTAGGTTCATAGTCACATTCTGATGAAGTTCCCAAAGTATCTACCACAGTACTGAGAACACCACGCGTAAAGCCTCTTAAAACGAAATTCTTCTAGACAACCAGGCTCAAAAAAATTCAGTGAATGAGATGAGGAAGGAGAGAGGAAAAAAAAAAATAGGAAATGAGGAGGCCGGTGAGTTGAAGATCAGGACCAAGTTCATGTGTGAGTGGAAGCTCAGCCTTGCCTGATCCCACAGCAGTTCTAAACAACTGGAAACACGCTGTTGCTGTTGTTATAATGTTTCTTTTTTTTTTTTTTTATTAAGTCATTTGTACATAGATCATGAATACATTTATGCCATTATGGGATTCAGTGTGTTGATTATTTGTACAAATTGGAGCGCTTACATCCCACTAATTAACATAGCCTTCACCTCATTTACCCAATCACAATATTAAGACGTTTGTGTTCTACATCTGATAGATCCAACTTGTACTTGCAATATGCTCCATAGGTGTGGTCCCCCTACTAATCCTCCCTCTACTGACCCTCTCCCCTCCCTTCTCCTCCTCATCCCCTTCCCTCCTTCATCCTAGGCCATAGTTGTGATTCATCTTTCATAGGAAAGTGTGAGTGATTATAAATTGGTTTCATAGTAGTACTGAGTACATGGGATTTTTTTTCCATCCCTGAGATACTTAATATGAAATTCTCTCATTGTTTAATGTTCCTTCAAATCAACAAATAAAAAATTGAGTGTGTACCTGGTTTTGAAACTTTAATGTAGCTATTAATCAATTATAAGATTTTTTTTGCTTTGAAAGCAGGGACTTGTTATTTTATTTATTTTTTTGTCAGCTCTGTATCACAAAATCACACACAAAGTTTGATGTGAGAGACCATCTTGAAACTATGTGTTGTTCTGACCATGCTTATGGGTCCCTGCTGTACTGCCCTGCAAAGTTACTTAAGACATATATATATATACACACACACACATATATGTATTGATATCTGAGTTCCCAGGAGATTTTATATAATAAAGCAAGTATTGAATACTATATACATTTTGACACTATTTATGTAAAAAGGGGGATTGTATTAATTTCTGAAAACTAGATACAAGAATTACAGTGAGACATACATGCACACATGCAGGCATGCACATTTGCACACATTCATGCAGGCACGTGCATTCACGCATATATGCATGCATGCATACAGACACACATAAAGGTATACATACCTGAAAATGACAATAAAATGAATACCTGCACTATTTACAATCTAGCTTAAGAATTATGACGTCACCAATATGCGCTTACTTTTTATTGGATAATTGTTAGTTCTCTGATTTTTGTTCAGCGTGTACATACATTACCTTTCAAGAAAGAAAATACCAAGAAATAAAAAGAAAAAAATGAGACTTTATAATAGGAGAAGTTCCCTAAAACAAAACCCAACTAAGAATCCAAATCCATGACTTTTACAAGATTACACAGCTGCAGAAATATATTTTTGACCTAGTCTCTGGGACCAGGCTGCTCTGTTTCCACTGCCCATGTTAACAGCCTGAGGAAGTAGCATGTTCTGTTGTGCCAATGGCTTTTCTGACCTTTTAGGAGGATGTCTTATCTTTGATATTCACCCAGGAATGAGTGTCATTGCTCATAAAAAGTCTTGCCCAGTCAATGACTATGAGCCTAATGATGCTCCCAGTTGAAGACGGTGGTTTGACTCTCTTTCCCAGGTTTTATTTTGGATTCAACGAAGGAAGAATATGAGAGAGAGAGAGAGAGAGAGAGATATCAATTGATCTGTGCATCCTCACAATTCAACAGCCCCTTTGGACAAGACAAGATGAGCGAGATCTGCCCTGGCCAGTGCGTCCCTGGGAAGCTCCTGCAGGAAGGCAGGTGGGGAAGGGAAATGGTGCATCACAGTTACTTGTTATGCATTGAGCCAGCTCATTGTGTTTAATTAAATGTGATTTCTGTATGTAGCACATAGATTTCCACGAACCCAAACAGAAATGTCTGTAGGAGAAACAACAGCTTCTACTTAATACTCAGCAGGTGCATTGCCAGCAGGAGCTGTCGCGAGCACATGTCATTTATTTTGTCACTGGCTGTTTCCTTGTGCTGAAGACAGAGGGAGGTAAGTGAGAAAATAGATACTTCTGCCTGGCATGGCTTAGAACCGGATAGAGACATCTGGTCCAGTTGCCACTTTGGCCATTGTCTGCCTCTGAGTCAGAGAGTTTAAAGAGTAAATGTGCTGGAGAAAAAGCAGGAGATGCATGTAAAGAAAACTGTATCTGAATTTATGACAACCTAGATGGAAATAAGCTGAGGACAGAAAGTCCAGGATGGTGATTCCCTGATAGCAGTTGAGTTCTAAGCTCTACTTATTCCTGAGGATGGATCTACGTCAGAGATTAACTCCCCAGCTGTTAAACGTCCTTTGTGCTTAAGCTAGCTAAGTTCTGTCTCTCCCACTTAAAACTCCCCAAATCCCCAATCCTGAGTATTACAACCCACTACCTCTTCAGACTCATTCTCCCTTAATTGGAGTTATTCAAATAAGGGAAGATTAATGGAAGGACTTTATGTGCTGATCTCTGGGGTCCACCCTCTGACTTGGAGTGAGGTCATTCAGTGAATGTACCTTGGGGACCTGAAACTCTGCACCAATGCAAAGCACAAGTGGGGCAGAGTTTGGATGTCTCTCTAGTTCAGGCTTAGTTGGTCTGACATGCAAGATACACCTTACTTTACAGAAACCAGGAGAGATTCAGTAGGCAACTTACCCAAGCCACATTATTGTACTATAATTTTTTTTTTTTGTAGAGACAGAGTCTCACTTTATCATCCTCAGTAGAGTGCCATGGGATCACACAGCTCACAGCAACCTCCAACTCCTGGGCTTAGGTGATTCTCTTGCCTCAAGCCTCTCAAGTAGCTGGGACTACAGGTTCCCACCACAACACCTGGCTGATTTTTTTGTTGCAGTTTGACCAGGGCTGGGTTTGAACCTACCACCCTCAGTATATGGGGCCAGCACCCTACTCACTGAGCCACAGGTGCCGCCCCTGTACTTTAATTTTTTATATGACAATACTTGTATCTATTAGTCATTCCCATGGCATGGGAGGATACAGTTTGCATATTGAAGCCAGAAAGGTACAAATCTACATAAGACCAAACAGCAATAAAAAGTCAAAATCAATGAAAGCAGTTGTCCACAGGCTCATAAACCAAAAAAAAATATTGCAGTTTGGTGGAAGTTCAACCTATTAGTCCGAAGCCAAGGGGAAATGGACTCTGAGATATACCTTATCCTGAGGTATAGTGGAAATAATCCAGGACTTAAGTGACACAGTGGCTGTGTGATATTAAGAAACTCTCCTAATTTGGGCTGCAATGTCCTGACATAGAAGTGGAGGCAAACATGCCAATTTTTACACATCTTCTAGGGTTATACAAAAAGAGATTATAATACTTGAAAGTAGTTCAAAATGTTAAAAATCTGCTAAGGAAATGTTGTATAAAGTAAATTTGCATTTAAACTATATGATGAGTGTTTTGGAAAGACCTCTATGATTTATCAAATGTTTGACTCACAGTAATAACTGTATTTTGTACTACCAGTTAATACTCATTGAATACCAAACTAAGTGAAGAAACATGCTAAGAATTATTATCTAGGCATGCACTATCACAGCTTTATTTCTTTTCTACCTTCCCCCCATTTTATTATATTTTTATCTCATTGTATTCTATTCTTGTATCATCAAGACAAGCTAGATTATGGTATATTAATAGGCACCCCTCACATCTCCATTGAGAAAAAAAATATTTCTTTCTTACTTGATGTTGGTCACAGGCAGCTGGGGGCCCGGCTCCTAATTTTTATTTTTCTATAAGATTCAGGCTTATTCTGAAATCCATGTTTAGCTAAAATATTGACAATTGGTAGAGTGAACTGGAAGAGAATGCTTCATCATCTTGCATTGACTTTTAAATGTTATGGTGTGGAAAGAAATTGCATTATTTCTTTGTATATTCATTAACCAGTTTCAGTCACTCAGTTCCAGCCAACCCTCAAATGGGTCAAGACGTAACTATGCCATGTGGCCTGGAGGGAACTGGAAATCCCTGGCTACAAATGACCGTAAGTGACAATTATCACCTTTCTGTTCTGGGTTAAGAAATATTCTCTGTAGGGCCAACTAAATTGACATCACTAATTCACTGAAGGTTGTAATTGATAGCACGAAATTTCTTGTCTGTCTGACTTTTAAGGTAAAATAAAACTGTTGAGGAGAAAATATTCTTGCATGAGAAGGAAAGGAGTCACAGCAGGGGGAACAGGTTTATGAACCACTAGAGATGGGTCAGGTCTCAGCATGTGCCAGAGAGAGAAGAAAAATGCCATGACCACGGGACAAAGTTTTGGAAAATGAGACCACTGAGGCAGATGAAATCTCAAGCATGCAGCAACGTTCTTCTGGGAATAGTGAGACGCTACTGAAGATTTTTTTTTTAATTGTATATATTGAAAGTATACAGCCTATGATATTTAGATGTATGTAAAAATAATGAAATGACTATTGCCCTCAAGCAAATTAACACATTCATCACTACAGTTACCTTTTTTTAAAATAGCAAGAGCACTTGAAATCTACTCTCTGAGCAAATTTTCAGTACACAGTCCATTTCTGCATTAACTATAGGCCCCCCCCCCCGTGTATATTAGATCTCCAGACTTATTCATCCCATAGCTGCATCTTTGCACCCTTTGAACTACATCTCTCCCCTCGCCTGGTCCTGATAACCATCTTCCTATTCAGTTTCTATGTATTCAGCTTTTTCTAATTCTACATATGTGTGAGATCACACAGCATTTTTTCTTTGCATGTTTGCCTTATTTCACTGAAGATTTTTAGCACAGGAGAAGCATGTTCTGATTTAGGTTTAAGAAAATTAACTGGAGCCTGGTGGCATGTGGGGAATGAATTGGAGGACAACTGTTGTAATCATCAGGGTCAGAGATGTGGCTGCTTGTCCCAGGAGGCAATGGGCAAATGGCTAAGATGCCTTCCCAAGGTACTAGGTCAGACAACTCTGTAACCTGACTTGACATGAGCATAAAGTATCCGCAGACTTCAGACTGAACTGTTAGTTAGTCTTGAAGCATCATTGGTCAATTGTGTCTACGTCAATGGGTATTCCCTTTACTACTGCCTTCAACCAATAGGATATGGTTCCCCTCAAGGAAGATTCTAAGAATAAACCATACTAAGCTCCATATGAAAAGTCACTATGTAAGGTAGACTTTGGCAGCTGCTGTGACATATTGTTTATCATTGTGGATCTTTAAAAAAATGCTCGTCATGATAACAAGCCGTCTGTTGAAACAGCTGCCAAGAAATTCTAAGGTTAATCTCCTGTATTAATGGAGACACATGCTTCTCTGTGCCTGCTTCCACTGCTCTGTGACGTTAGAGTGAAGGAAGTTCAGACTCCTGTAACCACCTGGGCAGGAAATTGGTCTTCCTTTGAGACCCAGAAAGCCTAACCCTTAAGCAAATCCTTTCAAGTGAGCAGAGCTCCATCCATGTTACAGTAACAACAAACGTAACAGGGTGAGAAAGCCAATCACATGAATAGCATGGTTCTGAGAATTCTCAGAATAGATCTTGGACTTTCAAGAGCATTTCTGAAGCACTTGTTTACATATGCCAAATGGACTTCAATTTTGCTGCAGTCAACTTTTATTTAAAGCTTGATTTAAACAAATTACCCAGCACTATAGCAAGCTCCATTTTTATGGGTAAAAGAATGAATAAAATTAAGATATTATATGTGCTTAGAAGAAGAGACACTCTATTTAAAAATATGTGTTAAGAAAGCCTGTTGCCTTTTAGAATTCAGTGAACTACAGAATGTCCAGATGAGCTAGCATGGAAAGCAGATTGCTAGGCTATTCATGTCCAGAGAGCAATTTAGGAGTTCTGGATACCTCCGTGGAATCTACAGTTGAGTGTAAGTATCTTCAGATGAGTGTGATAGAAGGGTCCCCAGAACACTCTGAAAACAGAAATCTAGACTTAGCATTGGTCAGCAACTGGTCACAGCAGTATTACTGGTGCCATTATCTTTTATATTGCTACTCCATGCTTGTAAGTTAGAGGCGGATGATGGAAAAGGGAAGCAAACGTAGTTCTATTGGTTTTGGTTTTGAATCCCATACCCTTTCTATGAAAAAAAAATTATAGTTTGGCAGAAGCCCAACCTATTAGCCCAAAGCCAAGGGAGAAATGGAGTGTCAGGGACACATAGGAGTAACTTTGCAGGAAGAGTTTACATTATTAGAACTTGTGCCAGGACCTGGCCCTGTGTGTCCACCTGCTATGTTAGGAGGGTGGAACCTGCTTGGGAACAGCCCCTTGCCCCTGCGGCCTGAAGCCTTCTCAGGGCAGTGATCTGCTGGAGATGACAGTCCCGTGGGGACCAGCAGCCTGGGTCAAGCCTCTCCTGACTCCTGTGATCTCTTCAATTGCAGGTCAAGTTACTTTTCCTCTCATGGGTCTTTAATTTCTGTCCTTGTACCCACTAGGGAATTAGCTGGCAGAGCCTAAGGGGGAAGAGGAAGCTGTGAACCTTGGATAGTATCTCTGCAGTTTGAGTGAGATGAGAGTTTACCAGAGCATAAAAAGCTTCTATCACTGGAGGCTTATTTGGACGATTTTAGCTGATGCATTGGTAAGTGAATGGATATAATCAATGTATTCTCTCTGAAGGTATGTCTGTGCAAGAATGGCCAAGTGAGAGTGAATTTGCAGGAACAACTAATGGGATAGAGGAGGCAGGAGTGAGGGTGGCTAGAAGAGAATGTAGTTAATGAGTGCGATGCTGATTGCCCAGGGAGGAACAGAGAGAGGGTACCTGGGGGTGCTCTTCCTTTAGCAGAATTATCCTAAATATACCAGGTGACTTTGACTTAGCTGGATGAACTCTCTGATCCTCAGTATTCTCATTTAGTGAATAACAAAGCTATTTTCCCAGCCTGCCTCCCAGAGTTGTGGGAACCGTAGACGGGAAGGTGTTTTGAAAGATGTGATGTGTTATAGAAACAAAGGTAGGATTCTTTAAAAGGTAGGAAGTCATTGGCAGCATTATGAGGTCAGGAGATGGATCGAGCAGTTTGTGCATGCAGGAATGATAGTTTAGACTCACAGGCAGACAAAGTAAAGAGCTCTTGCCTAAAGGAACTTGAGTTTCGAAATAAAGATTCCATTTTAAATTAGGCAGTGACTGAACCGGTGTTAGTGCTTATTAGAAAGTTTCCCTGTGTCTACCGGCAAATTGGCTAAGGAACCGACATAATTGGTTCCCCTGGTATTTGGAGCCATCGACAATAATGTGGAGGCGTCACGAAGCTGAATTCCAACCTTGGTACTCCTCTGGCTTTGTGGCCTTTTGCAAGAGACCTTCAGCATTCTCACATATGAAATGCAGAAAGTAGAATCAATGGAAGAGCCTTAGAAGAGGGAGGCGTGTCTATGAGGGATCTACGCACTAGTTGGGTGTTTGAGTGGCAGGGTGTGGGAAAACTATTCTGACTGGACAAACTGGGTCCCACTGATGATCTTGAACCAATCACCATGGGCGGGGTAATTTCAGGCACTGATTGGCTATGGGTATGGATCCCATGCTCCACTGCGGGAGTGGAGGGAAGCACCTGAGGCTGAAGGGAATCCGGGTCAATCTGGGGACAGGACAGGACTTATCTAACCTGACGCTGGTTGCCTGGAGGTAGACAGTCTTTAAATAATAAGTCACCCTGTCTTTTTTCTCTCTGTGGGGTGTAGCACCCTCATGATTTTCAGTACCACTGCTGAAATCTATTTCTTCCATCAAGACAAATGAAGGTAGACATTAGACTCGCAGGTCTAAGAGTGTCTGGGAGAATCCAGTGCAGCACACTGTCTAAATTACCACACACAGTAACTTCATCTCGTCTCTTTGGGCACATTTCTCTTGCTTTCTCAATATAGAAAATAGCTCCTTAAATTGAAATATTGAGGGAGGACAGAAGGTTTTTTATTTTTTTCTTCCTCTCTGGTAGAGGGATGTTTAACTCAGTTGCAATCACTCATCTGCTCCTCCCTCTTTAAGTGGAATTTTAGTGGTTCTGTCTGTGAGCCTCAAATCTCACATTTTAAACTCATCGAATTCATCTTTGAAATTGAATTAATGGACAGGAAATTACAGAGCAGCATTTGCTAATCTGATCCCATTTAACCATAAATATTAGTATTTTCCTTCTCCCCAGGAGTTCAGCAGAGTTAATATTCCTGCAATTAAATACTGTGTATTAATTGTCTCTTTGTGTATGGCACTCAGAGGATGTTGTAAAATTGGCATCTCATAGTGGCAATTCTCTGACCTTTGAATGCCCGGTATCCCATATATTAGAGAAATGTGTGTACTTGGCAGCATTTAAGAGAAGAGTTAACTCAGTGGGAAGAGCTAAGTGCACAGGTTACTCTCAGGAATAGAAAGGCGTCAGCACCTGGGATAGATCCTTTGAAAGCAAAATTGAAATGTAAAGATTGCCTCAGTTAAACAAGAGGAGTAAGTTTCTGAGATCTGCTGAGTATGGTGACTACAGTTAAAAATAATTATTGTTTCCATATTAGTATTGAGTACATTGGATGTTTGCATTCCATTTTTGTGATACTTTACTAAGAAGAATGTTTGTCAATTCCATCCAGGTAAATGCAAGTCTCCAAATGTAAAGTCTCCATTTTTTTTTTTTTTTTTTTTTTTGCAGTTTTTAGCCAGGGCTGGGTTTGAACACATCACCTCCTCTGGCATATAGGTGCCCTACTCCTTTGAGCCACAGGAGTCGTAAAGTCTCCATCTTTTTTATGGCCATAGAGTATTCCATGGTATACGTATACCATACTTTATTAATCTATTTATGAGTTTATGGGCACTTGGGTCAATTCTACATGCTGACATCTGTGCACTGGACTGAGGTGAACATTCTAGTGCAAAGCTCTCATCTAATGGGCACATTGTAAGTGTATACAGTGCACCCTCTGGGTGAAAGGTTCAACTACAACTTGAACTTTACCTAACAAATGCAAACAGTGTAACCTAATGATTTATATCTTCATATTCATCTGAAATAAAAAAAACAATACATCTAATAAAATAAAATTTGAGATTAAAAGAGAAAAATTATGTATTATGTGTTTCAAAAGTGCTGAGAGAGTACATTTCAAATGTTCTCAGCAGAGAAAGTAAGTATGTGAGATGATGGATATATTAGTTAGCTTGATTTTATCATTTCACAAGTTATACAATATTAAAACATCACATTTTACTGTGCAAACATAAGCAAGTATCATTTGCCAATTAAAGATAAAAACGTATAGAATTATCCTGAGTATATGGATCATTGAATATTATGATTCCACAGTATAGATAAAGAGACATAGGCAATGAAAAACTGTTTTGCAAAGTAAGAATTCTTCATAAAAATTAAAAAGTTTCTCTAAATTAGTGAAGTTTTTTATTATGGGATGAGACTGAAGTTTTCTCTCAATAACAGTGACTGTCATAGAATTTACTTTGTGTTTTTCTAGTAATATAACAGTTAAAGACTCATCACTTGTTTTGCTTTATGTAGCCATGAATAACAGTCCACAGATATATTCTAAGACTTAAATAACATAATAATGGAATTGAATAATATGGAAGAAATATCTTTGGAGCCATCAGTTTTATTTATATCTTTTTGAATCCTGAAATGTTATCCAAACATAAGTGCTAGACTGCATATCAGAATTTTGATGATAGTAATTTAGCAGAACATCTAATTCATATATTAAGATGAGTTACTGGACTTACATTGCCTGGCTTTTTTATCTGAAGAAAGATACAGTAAAGAACTTCTCAAAGAGAAAAACTGTACCCTTAAAAAATGTTTTTAAAACTGGAAATTAAGATCCTATCATAAACCATCTTCTAAATCACTTTTTTTTTTTAAAGTGGAGGGTTAGAAAGATGGATTATCTCAAGCTCTCCCTAACATCTCTGTGTGTTCTTGGAGGATTCACATGGAGAAAAGAACTAGAAATAGGAAATTATTTTTAAAAGAATTCTATTTCTTGCTACCTTTCCCCAGCCTTTTCTCACACATAGTTATTACAAGCGTATTTTTTTTTTTTTGAGTGGGTGGGAAGTAGAAGAAACTTTTTTTTTTTTTTTCCTGTCAGATTCATCCACAAAGGGATGGGAAGCTTTTCTTTTATTATATTTACATTTTTTTGTGTGGAAGTTTTAAAGCTTGTCAAACTCCTGAGGTGAGTTTTAGTTTGGGGTGCTGGGGGGAGAATATTTTGGGACCAGATTCAGAAATTCAGGGGGGTATACAGACTCATCTTTCCAAGGCAGGGTCCTCAACTGCCTCTTATCCCCTAAATTCATCTGCCATTTAAGTGAGACCACACAGTTTAGCTCATGAGAGAGTTTCTTGACAGTTTAGAGTGTGTTAATTCATGCACTCATTCAGTTTCAGAAAATTAAATTAGATCCTTTCTTTAACACACAAGATCTTAGTGTAGCATAAAGACATGTAAATTTATATTGGACACTCAGATAAAAATATATTTGAGGGAGTTGCCCATCTTCCTAGGGTAAAGGGTGTTTAAGTTGGAAAAAAGATACAGTTGGAATGAGGAGTTGAAGGATGGATAGGAATTTGCCAAGACCGAAATGGGATGAAAGTTAGAAATCTGTATAAGGTGCAGTTGCTATATGCCAGGCAATTTTTCAGTGACTTATGTTTTAACCCTCACAATAGCAGACTGAAGTGTAAGTACTGTCTTGCTTGGTTTTATTTTACTTTATTGCTGTAGGAACACTTAACATAAGAGCTACCCTCTTAACACATTTTTAAGCATCAGTACTATATTTTTGACTGTAAATACCATGTTGTACAATAGATCTCTGGAAATTATCTTAACTACAATCTCATGACCCTTAATTATAACTCCTTATTTCTGCTTCCTTCAAGCTTCTGACAACTTCCATATTCAGTTATATGAATTTGGTTATTTTATTAGATACCTCCCTTTGATGGAATTATGTAATATTTTTCTGTCTGTGGCTAACTTATTTTGCTTGAGATACTGTCCTCCAGTTTCATCCATGTTGTTGCATATGGCAGAATTTCCTTTCATTTATGAAGCTGAATACCATCCCACTGTATCTCTATACCACATGCCCTTTGTTCATTCTTCTGTTGGTGAACACTTAACAACATTTCCACATCGTGGCTATTTTGAATAGCTGCAATGAACATGGGAATGCTAATAGCTCATTGAGATCCTGACTTCTATCATTTTAGATAAACATCAAGAAGTGGGATTACTGAACCACATGCTAGTTCTTTTTTTTTTTTAGTGTTTTGCAGAACTACCATACTCTTTTCCACCATTTTGAATTCTTACCAATAGTGTACAAGATTTCCAATTTCTCCACATCCTCACAAACCCTTGTCATCTTTCAGTATATCCCTTCATTTGGAATTTACTCTTAAGAAGGTCTATCTTAGCCGTCCTAACAAGTATAAGATCATACCTCATTGAGGTTTTTAATTTGCATTTCTCTGATGAGTACTATCAATGAATAACTTTCCATATATCTGTTGGCCATTTTCACATTCTCTTTAAATAAGTGTTTACTCAGGTCCTTATATCCTTTTTTTTTTTAAATCAAGGTATTAGTTAATTACTTAGATAGTTAGTTTAGGCTTGTTGCTTATATCCAGCCTACCTTCTAACCAAGTAGCCTAACCTCTCACTGTCCATTACAATCTCTAGCATCAGCCATCTCATAGTAACAACACATGAGAGTTAATTCATATTTCAAATTCATTACTGTTGATTTGAAGTTTAATAAATTGATACTTTTCCTCTAGAGTATTTAGCTCAATATGGCTGGTTAATCAGGGTTAGGTTTTAATTAAACACCCATCATTTCCTTGCTAATTCTGTGGCAACTTGATGTTATATTAAATTTTAATGTAGCCTAGGCTGGGTAATAAAATTCTTTCAGACAACAAAGAAACATTTTTGGCTGATTACAGTTGTAATTAAGTGCAGGATGACTGAAATACAGGTAGATTCACGGACAGGGAAGCTATTAGGATAAACACATAAAATTGTTGTTCAGTCTTGCAGCACAGTTCTGGGAGTAAGCAGGACTCAGTTAAGTTGGTAGAAGCCTGGTGCAGAAGAGCACAAAGAATTTTTAGTTGGTACATGTGCAATGTTTTTCTCCCTTTCCTTTTCTCCTTTCCTTTTTCTTCCTCTGAAAAATCAAATCACATACGTCTCCAATGCTTGACATTGTCCCACAGCTCGCTGATGCTCTCCTTCTGTCCTCCTCCTCCTCTTCTCTTCCTTTACTTCCTCCTCCTGGTTCTTCTTTGTCACTACCGTCATCTTTGAATTCTATTTTCTCTTTTTGTTTTATCTGAATAGTCTCCATTGATATATCTTTAAGTTCACCAATGTTTTTTTCTGTATAGTTTACTCTTCTGTTAATCCTAAATACTTTTATCTCAAAAAGTGTAGTTTTCACTTTTAGAAGCTTGATTTATTTTTGGTTTTTTTTTCATATCTCTGCTTAATATCTCTGCTTTGGAATATTTAAAATAAAATGATAATAAATGTATCTTAGTGCCCTTGTGTGTGATTTCTTACATATGGGTAAGTTGTGGGTTGATTCCTATGGCAATTTGTCTCCTCTTTGTGGGTAGTATTTTCTTCCTTTTTTTTTTTTTTTTAACAAAACTAGTGACTTTTTATTGGCTGTGAGGCATTGTAAGCTTACCTTATTGGCTGCTAAGTATTTGGGGACTTCTATAAATTTTCTTACAATTTGTTCTGGGTCCAAGTTAAGTTGGTTGGAAGCAGTTTGACTATTTTAAATGTAGTTTTATAATTTGTTAGGTAAAAGTGAAGCATCTTTTGGTCTGAGGATAATTATTCTTCAACACTGGAGCAAGAATCTTCTGAGCATTCTATCAAATCAATTATAAGCCTGAATCTTAGTTTGTAAAAATTAATGAAGTTTCTCTCTGTTGGTTGGAATCTTACATCAGAAAAAATATCTAATATTTTAATTTTTTTCTGTTTCCTAATTTCTAGCTTGATGCTTTTGAATAGAACTTATTAGTTAAGATGGTATTAGTTGCAAAAAATATAAAGTTCATTAATATCAACTTAAATAAAACAGCTCATACAGCTGAAATCCCAAGAGTGATGGGCTTCAGACACAGTGTGATTCAGCATCCCAGACATTATTCACAGGAATGTGACTAAGTCCACTTCTTGAGTTCATTGGAACTTATACTCAGGAACGCATTTATCTTGAAAGACTCCTAGAATCTCCCAACATGTATATTTTTAGTTCAGAAGCCCTGTGGAAAGGTAAATTTTTTACTCATTTTTTCTTCAGAATAGTTCCAGCCAATGTTCCGGGTTTTATTTCACTATATACTTTTTGTTGTATATTACTACCTAAACTAATCATTGTGAATACATAGAACATCCTGATTTTTGATTCATTAGGCTTGAGTTATATGCTCAGTTCACAAATTGGGTAGATGAAAAAAAGATGTGTAGATGGAATGCACCCAGCTATAGTCAGGATACCTGCATATTTAATGGGAGAAGGATGGTATCTGAAGTAAAAAACACAAAGTTGTTGTTAAAAGATATAAGGAAGGAGTCTGTATAGGCACAAGCAACCACTACCACTAGGTCTTGATTGAGACCACTTGTTTGAGGCCATCAAGTCATTCTCTGTTAATTGTACAGAATTTTGTTCTCATATTTATACTTTTGTCTACCACTTGGTACATTGTCTTCAACCCAACTTCCATTAACATTCACATGTATATATAATCTCCCTAGAGCCTAGAATATTAATGGCTGTGCACATGTATTGTATTTCATTAGGATTTATCCTCTGCATGCTGGGAATGGATCTGGGAAAAGAATATATATTCAGAGAACATCTATTGATTAATCAATGAATGAATGTTATCCTTACATTCCTATACAAAATGTCATTGTCTTTCCACTCCTAGCTTGATTACCATTGTTTCCAAATTTTGATTCCAAAATTGCAATTTACTGTTGACAATGAGCTATTGATTGCAAATTTTAAATCAATAATAAATTTGTGAATGATAGTATCAACCTCATCAATATTGTTAAGAGTATCAAATAAAGAGTCATATGTGAAGGAGTCAAGTGTCTGGCATATTTTAGAAAATATTATAAGTATCTATAATGATGACAACTTCAATTGCATATTTTTTAGGATTTGGATGGAATGATAAGGGCCTGACGGGGAAAGTGGTATTTGGGACCTACTTAGTAACTAGGCTCATGCTAGGACTAGTACTAAGAAGAGTACTAAATCATCAATGTTTTAAAACCTAGCGAAAGCAGATTATTAATCATTTGATATTCTATCATTTGTGGGCTCGGTTCTCCAGCTTATCTGGTTGCTGTTCTTTTCAGAAACAAGTATAATTAGGCACAACTACAGAAATCTCTTCTTGAACTTTCTCAACCATTCTTTAATTCATGTCTTGAGTTAATATTGTTAAGTGCCTATTATAATAATAGCTACAATTATTAAGTCCTTTAGACTACATACTAACACAGTTAGAAGCACTTTACATAGATTAACTTTTAAAATCTCCCTCAACAACCCTTTATAACAAGTGTATCATTATTCTCATTTTCAAGATAAGGGATTAAAACACTCCCATGTAAAGTACATTGCCCAAGGTACACTGTTGGTAGACAGTGGACACTATTGGTAGACAGTGGACACTATTGGTAGACAGAGAATGAGCTGCTCCTTCCCTCCTCTGTACAGGTCACTTTCCCAGACTACCTTGCGTCTGGGAGCTCTCATGTGACCCAAATATGGTCAGAGAGTCATGGCATTAAGGGCAAAGAGAATGCTTCAAGGGAAACATTTACCTTCCCACTTACCAGGAACTGATGTAACAGATGTGTCCACCCCCATTTGCTCCCCTTTTCTTCCTACTTTGACTATGAGAGCATTATCTGGCTTGGGGACCATCATCTTGCTACCATTAGGAAGTGGCCAAGATAGGTACAGAGATGCTGTCTTGACCTCAGTAGGTTAAGGAGCTGAAGTCTACACTCACATTGCTCTGGACTTGTGTTTATACAGGGAAAAACACAATCTTTATTGGTTTAATTCACGCTATCCAGGTTTTTATTACTATAGTTATACACAGTCATGGCTTCAATGAGATGTCTGAGCCTGGACTCCCACCTTGGTGGTCTAGTTGCAGAGCC
Organism: Otolemur garnettii; assembly: GCF_000181295.1. Lineage (NCBI taxonomy): Eukaryota > Metazoa > Chordata > Mammalia > Primates > Galagidae > Otolemur > Otolemur garnettii. The sequence continues at coordinate 6,483,627 of NW_003852494.1, forward strand.
CACAGATTTAATCTCCATTTTTACCTTCCGCTCAAGTGTTTGACATTGAGCCTGGGGATTCACTGGGGATCAGGAAATACTGATACAAACCTTCATAGTACAGTCTGATGTTTTAAAATGTTTATAATTATAAAACATACTATATTTATGATTAAAAACTGTGGTGAAACTGTGACAGAGAGTAATTCTGGGAGGACTCGGGAGCAAAACAAAACAGATAAACCGAAACTGGTTAATGTTTTAAGTTTCTCTGATTTGGGGTCCAGGGGAAAGACTGAAAACATCTGTAAGTGGGTGTAGCAGTGAGTTTTGGGGTAGAGTGGTTTATATTCAGTGGTCTATCCTCTTATATTCACTGTGTTGTCCTTTTAAATTTGAGCCACAAACAATAACTACATTCAACCTAATACTAAGCTTAAACAAGCAGGTCATTTCTACAACAAATGTTCACAGACCATTTTGAAAAATATGGACAAAACATACTCTGATTGGTCTGTGTCTATGAGGATTGGCACAACTCTATGCATGTGCTGAATGTAAGTAAAATAGGTGCTTGAGATAAAGATGCTGCTGCTGGTGAAGCTCACCCACCTGCTTGGTCATGTCATTGCAGGACAGAATGCCATCTGACAGCCCATAATTGTGTCTGACTGTAGCAATTCTACCAAAACCTATTATTTTTAAGTTGCAAGGTAGGTCAGTGCACTAACTGGGTTAACAATCATGCCTGCCCCTCATACAACTGCCATGTTTTCCATCAGGCATGCTGTTCTATTATTTTTAGGGCGCAGAAGTTTTGAACATAGGTCTTCTCATTGGAAAGGTTGTTTTGGATCCTATTAATGTTGTCACAACATGAAAAGATAGTTCTGGCCTCCCTCACCATCACACTTTGAAGTGCAAGCCGTTGACTTGTCTATACATCTCTTAACTGTCCCCTAGGTCATTTGTTCCTCCCTGAATCTGAAAGTCTGAGGATCACTCAGTCCTCTGAGTGGCTAGAAGCCAGAACAAGCACATCAGAGACTGAATGACTGATGGAAGGGATCTTCCCAAGGTCAGCTTTCCTCTTCTTGGAATGGGAAACCCCTGGCTCTTAACTTCAAGCAGAGAAAACTCTCAAGTAGAGTCCTTTCTGACCAAAAAAAAAAAAAAAAAGTAGACCACAATCACATTCAACTACTGTGTTTGCAGCACTATTCACAGCAGTCAAGATTTGGAATCAGCATAAGTGTCCATCAGTGTATGAAAGGGTAAAGAAATTGTGGTGCATACACACAGTAAAATATTATATAGCCATGAGAAAGAACAAAACCATGATAGATTTTTTTAATAAAGTAAATTTATAACTTAACAAACTACATAGCTAAATTCTAAAGTTATAAATCCTGTTAAATACTGTCACGCTCCTTAATTTTCTTAACAAATGAGGGTTGTCTGCAAAATACCCAGCCATATAGTATGAAAAACACAGACATACAATCCTTCCCTAAGAATCTCTCTCCTGCTTCTTCATTCTCATTGGCCAGCTTTATTTCTCTAAATTGAATTAATATCGAGTCCATCATTCTTTCCATTTCTTTCCAAGGGTTGGTTTGAACCACAGTATTTTGTGTTTCTGCTTATTTTTTTTTTAAGTGCATTGGTTGGTCTTTTTTTTTTGTAGCAGAGACCTCAGAAGTGAGCTCTTAGAAAACAGAACTGAGTCCTCAGAAACCTCTTTCTTCCATTCACTTGTTAAAAGATCCCCTTAGGCTCCATCTTTGTGCTCATTTTAGAAAAACATCATAATGTTGAGTTCCCTGTTTTCTCACTTTTCACCTTCTCCTACACTGAGGTTGAATTTAAATTGGCCTCAATCTTAAGAACTTAGAGTAGACACGAATACCATCAAGTTTTCTCCTCCAGCATAAAAGATAGAAGAGGAGTTAATTTCTTCTTACAGACTGAAATTAAGTCTGGGGACTTTGGAAAGTAGCTGCTTTTTTAGTTATGGATAGTTTTAATACAGAATAAATAATATTACATGGTGAACACTTAAACATATTTTTATTTGGAAAACCATATTAAGTATGCTGTGTTTTGGGGTTATGGAGACTTAATTTTTCAAGAGACAAATGATGAACTGGTTTAATAGCTGCATGGAATCTTGCTGCAATCAGTGTATTATGTAAGTCTTATATACACCAATTAAGTGGAAGGGCATTGGGTGGGGCGGGGGTGAATGGTGTTTGAAAAGATCTGTGGCAGATCAGATGTACTCATCTGCAGAGGATTATGGAGGCATCAAACTATAGGTGATTGGATCCCCTTGATTGGCTTTGACAATGCATGTTATTTGCCATCCCAAAAGTCATCACTGCAGAAGGGAGACAGAATCATAGAACCCGGGCAGTGTAGGCATTTGTGCACCCTAATGAAGACTTGTCTGGCAATTCTCTTGGCCTTTTCTGTCTCTTGCAGACTAGAGTGAACCCTCAGGAGGTGGGAATCTCACTCTCATATCCTGAGAGAGGTAATCCAGGCCCATGGTGGGCTTTGTTCCCTTATTGCATTTTCCTTAGTTAAGCTCACTGATGGTACATCTCATGTGTCAACTTGACTGGTTCATTGAGGGTCTTCAAATAGGTGACTAAACATGATTTGTGGGTATGTCTGGGAAGGTGTTTCTGGATGGTATTAGTATTACAATTGGTAGACTGCAGATAGTCCTGTCCAATGTGAATGGGCAGGTGCCAGCTAATCCCTTGAAGATTAGAAAATGCAGAGGAAGGGTCAATTGGTTCTCTGTACCTGATCTTCTAAGCCAGTGGTTCTCAACCTCCCTAATGCTATGGCCCTTTAATACAGTTCCTGTGGGTTGTGAAATATAGGTTGAGAACCGCTGATCTAATCTAAGACATTCTCCTGCCCTTGGACTGGGCCCCATACCTTGGCTTTGGATTGAAATTTACACTAAAAGCTTTTCAGTATCTTCAGCTTGCAGATGGCTTCATAATCAGGAAAGCAAATTCCTCATAATATCTATCTGTCTATCTATCTACCTATCTATCTATCTATCTATCCATCCATCCTTCAAATCTTCTATCGGTTCTATGTATCTGGAGAACCCTGGTTAATACAACTTTTATTCACAGGATTTTACTTACCTTATTCCCCAGACTGAATATTTATCACTCTGGAAGAGAAATGCCTTTGCCTCACCTGTCACTTTTGCCTCTGCATGAAGATGAGTTTTTCTTCTCAGGAGACCATGATAAGGGGTGATAGGTCAGCCTGATGTTCAGAGGAAAACATCTGCACAGTGACACAGACCACTGTACTCTGAATAATGTTGACACTTTGTGGGAGATACTCAATTCTGTTGCAAATCCTGGGACCTATGTACACTGAGGGGATCTAATTAAGTTCTGTGATGTGCTTATCCTGATTTTAAGGCTTACATTAGTAACACATCATATCATATCTCCAATATGAACAGAGAGTTCCAGGGAGCTGTGCTCCTCTTTGCATTATGTCAGCATCACCATGAGATGAAGCACTTGTAGGCATTCTCTATAAGGTCTCTGTGTGTGTAGTCATCACTCTTAAATTAAAAGTGCAGGGAATTTGGTCTGATTTCCAGAAAGGTCTTGAAAGGTCTCTCAAAGACCACTGTAAAGCACCTGTAAGAAATTCTTGTATGCAGTGGAGACTGTGCATTAGCTAAGAGGGAAAGCATCAAAGTATAACATAAGATGTGGTGATATGAAAACTTTGTTTTGCCCATCCTAGAATTGTATGCCTTTTGTGTAATGGAGTAAGAAATGTACTGGAATAGAGAATTTGTGAAAAAATAATTGGCAGTCTGGAACCTGGTTCTTAATTGAGTAAAATTAGAAAGGAAGACTATAAAGTTTTGCAATTCTGTACAAATGTACTTTTTACAGTTTTAAAATGTTATGATGTAACTTAACAGCAAGATGCAAGCTCTAAAATCCTAACACAATCTTTAGTGTCATTAATTAGTGTAGGTCAACTTTGTTGAAGGGATTTTACTGGATGGAGACTTGTCTTAAGACTTTAGGGGATTAGGATCCATGTTTTCTTTATATTTCATGAATGTTTTATTCTATGAAGAGAGAATAAAATAATATGTGTTATATAATAAGATGTAATTTATATAATACAAGTACATATACACAGGGTGTGTATGTGTGTCTATGGCCTCTTATATATAAGACAATGTACTAAGAGTTTTGCGAATTACTATGATAGAATTTATATGGTTCTTTCTTAAGGCAATTATGGCCTAACTAATGATTTTGTGTTTGTTGTGTACTTATGGGCCTGACACTATAATAAGCACACTTTATGTGTTGACCCATTTAATCCACACAAGCTTTTGAGGTAGGTATCTTATCTGTGATGCTATAGAAAATGAAACAGAGGCACAGAAAGGGTAAGTAACCCAGCATCACTCGGTCCAGGCTTGGTGGAGTGAGGACTCCCACCATGCTTGCTGGCTGCAGAGCCAACAGTCTTCACCAGTGGACATTAATGAAGTGTCATTCAATGAGACTGTGTGGAGCCTGGGGGCGGTTGTTCTTACAAAATAGTAGCAAGGTACCTCTGCTCTGTTTCTTCATCTAAGGAGTTAGTTCTCTGATGATAAACTAGTTCTAAATTTGCAAAATGCCTTTTTTTCTCCCCTCAACCATACCACCTGGAAGGCATAATTTCTTCTCCTTGCCAAGTTTCTTCGACCGTCTTTCTAAGAAGGAAGAACATGACAGTGATGCTCACAGTGTGATTATAATGTGATGATGAGCATATATAGTTTTAACTAAGCAGTAAGCTCATGTTTTCATGTGACCGTAATTATGTTGTTCGTCAATACATTTTGGCTCTGGCATCCCCACAGCCTATTATACATCATCATCAGGGGATGTACTTTTTCAATCCAAGAGAGTAAGATAAGTACGATCATGTTCACCTTCACAGTAGAGATTGCCAACCACCTCTGTAAAAATCCCGTTTCTCGGCTTTTGGTATCAGCTGCACTAGGCACTGAGGAGACCCATAAAAGAGCACTCACATATGAAAGTCTTCCCTGCCCCAGGGAAACATCTTGTTTTAGTCTGTGCTGGGGAAGGTAAGAGAGAGAGTCCTCTGAGGGATGTGCTGTCAGAGGAAAATTAAAGTTACCTGCCATTCTCCAAGAGATGTGGAAGGAGCTGCCTGCCTAGAAATAGAACCTGACATCATCTCTGGAGGAAATCACTGGCTTTGAAATAGCAGTGCACTCCCTGCGTTAATGTGCAGCAGCTATGAAAAAGAACTCTGGTACTGACATTTTCTTAAATGTTGGGATTTACAAAGACCCCGCTCCTAGTCAGGGAGGTAGCTGAGTCAGGATTAAAACCTGACTACTCTTGACTCAAAGCCTCCTGCTCACCCACGATGGTTGGTGTCATCTTCTGCCACTGATATGCTCTACAGACAGATCACGTGAGCTCCTCAGGGGCAGGAAACACATGCTTCAAATAATTTCATATCTACTGAATACTACAAGGTGTCTTCTAAGGGCTGGCCATGGTGGCAGGTGATGATGATACACAAGATTTACAAGGTCTCTGTTCTTCTGCACCTCCCATTTGAAGAATGAGGACAGACCAAAAGATGAATTAAGGAACACTTTATACCATGCCCACCTTGTGTCAGAACCAACAGTGTCTTACTAACATTTGCTACACAAATTCATGTGGGTGAGAATAGAAGGTAAAGAAAGACTGATGCTCACGTGTGCCTGGAACAATTTTATTTTGGCTAAAAGAATGTCCATTCATTCTTTTAGTTGACACTTGCTGAAAACATATAGCTCCTGGGCAGACACTTTCAAAGATGTTGGAGCTAGAGAGATAAATAAAACCTGAGCTTCTTGGAATGACTTTCCACATTACTTCCAGGCAATTTTGATTGTTGTTATTATTAATCAAGTACAGATAGTTAAGAATTAGTTCAACTGAAATATACAAAGTTTTAAGTGTGCCTGTCACCCAGAGAGTGTGCATTGCACGTATTAGGTGTGGATTTACCCATCACCTCCTCCTCTCTCCACTTGATGGGTTTATTTCTGATGAGTTATTTCTGTATGCACACGTCAGTGCTCATTGATCAGTTCTAATTTAATAGTGAGTATACGTGGTGCTTCTTTTTCTATTGTCATGATGCTGAAGCACCACTCAGTCATAAAGAGAAACAAGAAAATAACAACAAAAAAATTGTGAACTAATACCTCTTGAATTAATGTGTATAGAACTAGACACAATTCTTCTAAGTGTTCCATGATATTTTATGTCAATGCAATGGCCAAGGGAGAGAATTCAACAACCTCTATGATATATATATTACAGAATCAAAGACTAGTGAACTTAAAGCCGTAACAATAAAAGTATCCAAAGTGAAGCACAGAGAGAAAATAGCTTGGGGGAAAAAAGGAACAGAGTATAAAACTGACAATCTCAGATTCATATCCTCTTTGCTACAGGAAGTTCCAAAAGGAGGAGGAAATTGGTACATCCACTTATGTGTGTGAAAGTATTTGAATAATAACAAATGTCTCTATTCTTTGACACACTTAGAATCAGAAAGATGTCATGTGCTGCTTTCCTTTATGGTCAGTCAGGAAGAAGTCATTTGCAAAGAATACGTATTTTGAGAAGAATATGAAGTGTTCACTCACAGGATCCTCATGGGCAGGGCTGCCACGTATGGTTGTTCAGGTTAGTCATTGAATAAAGGTGCCCAGGAGAAGAGAACATACAGGAGATTACGTTTAGCCCTCACATTGTGTGTATGTTTAAAAATGGTCACATATTCTTTCCTACTGCTAATAGAGAGATGAGATCTAATTTTCAAGGACAGCATGTGGCTAGTTTTGTAATTAGTTTACCCAGGGCCAGTGATTACCAATAAGCAAGTATTGAAGTCCAAAATCATACCCAAATCCAGGACTTGGATCTTCACTATGGTGATGTGTTAACCGAGGTATCAATTAAAATAATGCCAAAGTGCCACTTTGCATTACCTTCACCATAATGAAGAAAAGATCAGAGAATCAATGTTTAGGGTCAATCAGATTTAGTGTGTTTTGTACAGCAGAGGCTCTCCTTCTAGAAAATGTCATTATCATCTGCATGCGTGACATTTAATGCTTTCTGCAACCTCCTGTGACATTTCAGGGCAGGAAAAGTGGCGAGTGATTAGTATCTAGAGAACAATAGGACAATTGGACTAGAAATGTCAATCACAAGGAAAGGTCAATTATCAAAGTAATCTAAGAATATTTTCTGCACCTGGAGGAGAGAAACATCGTGGTGTTCACACCCACTGCATGTATTAGACAAACCATTTATAGCTCATACATATTTACATTAAGTAACATATTAAAGTGAATGACATCTCGGACATTTGTTTTGCACCTTCTTAGTTTAACACAGTAAAGTAAAAGACCCATGAACAAGAAAAAAAATTTTTTTTCAATCATAACGGTCATAAATATGTAAACAATATAATCCTCATTAGAGTATACAACAAAAATGGAGTTTACTGCATTCTCTTGATGCAAATTTTAGAAAGCTTTCATAAGCATTCCAGTTATTTAAAATGATTAACCTTGGGTTCTATTAGATCCTATAACTTGTATTTCTGATGATTCCTACTACTTCAGTAATAACTTTTTCATAAATGTTACCGAGCGTATTGGCAAAAATTAAACCCTACAGACTTCAGGATGCCTTTATGATTAAACTTTACATTACCTTATCAGTGATGTCAGAAATTTTCCTTCTTCTTTGAGGGTTATAGCTTCAACTGTGTGTTACTATTTTTAATTATGGCACCCTGTTTAGATGAAAGCAAATCTAACAATAGTAACAGATAAACTCATTACATCAGTCAGCCCACTGAAGTGTCTTTTGAGTCCCATGTCCTAGGGAAGTGTAAAGCCTCTTCTCCAAACAGTCACTTAGGGATCCAGGCCTCTCCTGTCATGTTACTACAGCAGTCCCTACAATCTCAGGCCAGGAGATGAAGAAAAACTATTAGTAGGATGATGTGTGAGGATAATAGGAGCCACACCTTGGAAGTGCCACAGAGGAAAGTTGTCCACTGTTTGCTAATCAGATCTATGTCAAATCCTCTTCTGCCTGCAATAGAGACTATGCAATTTGATCTAGCTACATGCCCAGGAAGAAAGGGGGTCAGATGTGGTGGCCGTGTAACAATCTCTAACACACACTCATTACATTTTGATAGGTGCCTTTACTAGGGTGACCAGATTTTAACATCACTAAGGCGGGACAACATGGCCGGAGGCGGGCAGGGGCAGGGGTGGGGTGGGGTGGGGCCTGACAACAATGCAAATTTTGATAAGCAGTTCTCGATAATCACTTCTCAGCAATTATTTGTTATTATTACAGTTTAACATCATAAAATTAACAAAAATAATATAAAACTCATATTCTGGTGAAATAGCCACATGGCAGCCTAAAACCGTATATTCCCTTCTTGTTCTCCCTCTCGTTCATGCATTCTTTCCAAAAATCGGGACTTTTTTAAAACACCCCAGGATGCGGGACAAATTGTTGAAAAGTGGGACTTTTCAAAAGCGGGACGTCTGGTCACCCTGGCCTTCACTTGTGAATCTAGATTCCAAAGAGAACAAAAACACCAAAAATGCTTTGTTTTTTAGCCTTGGTATCACAGCTGGGTAAGCCGTGTGACTTGGGCTCTGCTAGTTAAACACATTTACATGAGGCTCTAATATTGTGGCTACATTAGGAAACAGGTACCACACAGAACATCATGTGGAAAAGGGTGGCAAATGCGGTAGCGAGTATCTTGGAACAGTGATGGTATTGGTATCCACAGGGGCTTCTCCAGTGTCAGTCATCATGGCTCCTCCTATTCCATAGCCCCTCCCCTTTTCTATGGCTTCTTCTGCCCCATGCCCCACCCACCACATAGTCCCGCCCACCCAAAGCCCTCCCCACTTTATGGCCCTCCTATCACAGGGCTTCTTCCTCTATAACCTCTCCCATTCATGGCCCCTCCCATCTGTGGCTCCTCTTATCCATCTCTCCTGCTTTGTCATGGCTGCTCCCGTCCCCTGATATTCCCACTTTCTATTCTTTGCCATGCTTGTTCTACGAAGTGTCTCTGGAAGTTTCTGTAGAATCTCAAACAGAACTCTACTATTCTTGCTTGGAACAATTCTTGAGCTTCGTAATTCTCCTTATTAATAAGTTCTTTCCCACTTAGATTACCAAAAGTGGATCTTGTTTACTGAAATTAACGTTGAATGCAATAACCGTTTGTTTTGAGAAGAAAAAAAAACAAACACAACACATAATCTTTAAAATTGAGGCCTCACCCTTGCTTCCTTTGACTAGCAGAAGAGTTCTATGTAAGCTATACAATGTATATTAATATTATCTTATAAAAATGACAGGACTTTATCTCTAAAACCATATCTGACATTTTTTTTTTTTTTAACAGTCTCACTTTCTCATCCTCAGTAGATTGCTGTGGCATCCTAGTTCACAGCAAACTCAAACTCTTGGCCTCAAGTGATGCTCTTGCCTCAGCCTCCTGAGTAGCTGGGATTACAGGCACCCTCCATAATGCCCGGCTATTTTTAGACATTCTTGCTCAAGCTGGTCTCAAACCTGTGAACTCCAACAATCCACCCACCTTGGCCTCCCAAGTGCTGGAATTACAGGCTTGAGCCATCCCGATTGGCCTTGACTTCTTTTTAAAAATGAAAAGCATTGACATATATGAGAATAGCTCTAAGGAAACCAGCATTCATTAATGTAGCCAAGCTTTTTTGAATAACTGTGATTTATTAAACCTCTGTAAAAGTCAGAAAACTTCTAGAGCATTTCTTTTTACTCAGATGGTGTCACCTGATCCAGGCACAACTTTTAACTCCACTCTTCTTGTGAGATAGGAATGGGTGTCAATTAGTGCATGCCTGAAACTTTAAGGCCAGGTAGGTTCCCAAATGAGAGACTGGTCTGGGATTCACAGGTGCATCCTTTTCCTTCCTGAAACTGAATCAGCAGCATTCAGATTTGTGCCTTTCATTTCTGGTCATTTTCAAGGATTATATTATGGTGCTCCATGGAATGAGGTTTTGGTGATTGAATTGGTCTTGTCCCTTGAGATTGATCAAGGTCTCAATATTCTTAATAGGTAAATCATGGGGAATTTAGTCCACGCTCCAGGGGGTGTTGTGTCAGCAAGTGGTGTGCTAGCTAGAACTTGGGCTTCAGGGTGAAGGATTTCCCTCTAGCCGAGCTGGTCTAAATGATCCCTCCATGGGCACCAGCAGAATTATACCTTGTGCTGTGTTTCCCTGTGCCAGGACAACCCTAAGTCCCAGTGCAAAGTCCCACAATCACTTCACTCTCCCTCCCCTGGGCACAGATTCTCTGTCCACTCTGCACTGCCCAGGATTGAGGTGGTATAGGCAATGCAAGATTGTCTTTTCTTATTTTTTGTTTGATTTACTTTTGCTTGGATGTGACTTATGTTGTAGGATTTCCTGATTTACAGGTTGATCCTGTTGCTCCTTCCTCTCAGTAGGTGGGAACAGTACAGTAGACTTTGCAGCAGAACATGTCCTTGGGGAATATCGCTGTAGGATGATCCAGCGTGGCCACTTTATTACTGAAGCCCCCATGTCAGTTGCTTTTTAAGGCATTTTCGTGTGCTTTGTGCCTTTCTTAAATTTCTCCAAGGAGCTCCACCTCTCCCATGAGGAGAGTCTTGATCTGACTGTCATCTTTCTGAGCACAGGTGAGGCAGAGGGCTGGGGATGTCAGTATTCAGCCTGCATTTGGGTATACTCAGTATGGGATGAGTCTTTGCAACTGTGCCTGGGACTTTATTTTATTATTTGCACAGAATAATCAAAAGTGGGTGGGTGGGGATAAGGATCCAGTGGCCAGGTGCAGGGTGCTGAGGAGAGCACCAAACTCTGTGGGGTAGATGTGATCGCTGTTTGATGACCCTGTCCTTCCTATTAGTATTAACTCACTAAACTCCCTTTAACAACTTCCATATTTTTATTTTATTCCACTGCATCCTCTAAGTTTCCTTCATTTCTTGGGCTTATGCCTTCAAATGGAATCAATATTTATATTTTTATGGTGTTTGGGAAGGAGTGGGGAGAGAGTATTCAATCTGACATCTTTGCTAAATGCTGATTCATTAAATTTTTTAAATTCCTTTCCAATGATTTAATGTTATATAAACAATATTGTAATGGGCTACAAAACTCAAGCTTTTATTTTCAGCCCCATATGATTATTATCAACTCCTTGATTATTCCATCATGGTTCATTCTCAGCTTTTAGTGCCCTCCAATTGCTGAGAATACATAAAAATTCAGCACTGAGGGTTCAGGATGGCAAAATCAACTCATTTTCCTTCTTTCTGTCTTTTCCTAGTAGGTCCGGTTTGTAAATTGAGCTTTTATGGAAATGGGGAGAAAACAAGAACATACAAACCTATGAACATTGTATTTCTGCCTACACTTGCTACGACGTGTGATTCCTTGTATCTTCAAATAAGAAGATACAATAATAATTTGTCTTGCCCTTCCAAAAATAATCCATTTTAATCAGGGAATCTATGTAACTTTGCTCCCTGAAGTCCTATGAAGCAGAGGCAAAAGGCCAATATATTTGTATAATGTACATTTTTCTTCCCCCAAACATATTTCTTGAATGGATTTTATGCCAAGTAATGATAATTAGACCTAATCCCTTGGTCTTAACATGTTAAACACTACACAGTGATTAATAATTGTGCAAAAAAGTAAGTCATGTTTGCATTTTCTATATACCATCAACCCAGCAGGGACGTAAAAGGGTGCTTTTGATAATTTTTATTTGCACAGTGAGTGGAAAAATCATTGTCCTTTTGAAATTAAAGCAGTTATTATGTACGTATTGATCCTCCTCACATTTTTTTCTTTTGATTGCTGTTTCCATCCTCTTATTCACTGTCACTCACTTCATAGAAAGTGACACATTCTCTATAGGATACGACACCTTTCTTATGCTTTGCAAGATTCACATTAAATGATTAAAGAGATATCAAATATATATATTTCATTGACGAGATTGAAAACAATTTATTAAAAAGAAAATCTTTTTTGTTTTCTTCCTCCCTTCTTCCCTTCTTTGTCTTTCTTCTCTCTTTTTTTTCCTTCCTTTCTTTTCATACACTTTAGTGTTTTTTTAAAATCCAATTTGAAAGAAAAGGGAGAAGAAAAAAATGACCACTGGAGGAAAATGTTCAGAAAATGTATCTGTACTTACTGCACTCATGTGTACTATACCTTGGCTCTATTTTAATTTGGTGTCCTGTATTTGAAATCCTTAATCACATTCTGTTTTGCTCCATCTACTTTATCCTTTTCCTAAAGTTTTCTTCTCCTCTACTGCCTGAAGAGTCACCTTTACTGGGAAGTCGAACCTTTAATTTTATGATGATTGCAATCTACTCCCTAATGAAAAAGGACTTAGGAGGAGGAGATGCATTCCACCTACCAGAAGGAGTCAGGGCAGCCATCCTCACACTGGTGGGTAGATGCACTCCCCAGGGAAGCTCACGAAGTGGGTTGTCAGCACCACTCCCTCTTCTAGGTTTTAGAAGAAGCAATTCTATGGCATTTTACATTTTGCAGCGGGGTAAAGGGAAACTTGTTAGACCCCTGAGAAGCATGAAGTTTTTAATTCCATCAGGACTTTCTGAATCTCAGCATTGATATTTAATCCCAGCAAGCTGAAAAGTTCCTTCTAAAGCTTCCATGGAATAAATTAATAGTTGGGTCTTTCGACACATGTGTGGTGACTTCAGATTGTGGATGGCATCTGTCTGCCCCAGACGCTGAATAAAGTTTCCAGTGCCTCTTCTGTTGGAAATCTATTTCCATATATGAGTCCTTTATGGACCAGAATTGATTTTTTCATTTAACAGGATGTTCTGAGAAGACATTAGACCTTTGTGCCCCCCTTTCTAATGCATTTCCCCTGGTCCCAGGTGAGTCTGGGGGGAACTTCAGAAATGTCCTTGGACAAGAAAATTCTAGAACTGATGATTGGGTGAACCCTTGTTAGTGTGGTGTTTTTATCCTTGCAGTCCAGTCTTCTAAAATCTGCCCTAAAAATAAAGTTGAGTTCATAGGTAAGTTTTCCTGTGAACCCCCTTCCCTGCATCTTATTTCTAACTTTCTGGGCAGCCTCCACTGAATCCATACATCGTGCTCAAGATTTTTGTACATCTGAGTCACTATGTCAGATGGAGAATAAAGAAATCTGGGGCAAACAATTAATGACTTGTATATAGAATTCTTGTCAACAAATAAAGTAAAGCAGATGTCAGATTAAAGCTATGGAAATGCATCTAAATTGGTAATAATATGTGATCTATGACACTCCGAGTATTTACATACCCTTCAAGTAGCAAAACTTTATTTCAACAAGGAGTTTGAGGGGAATATCCTTCAAAAATGTTTTCTGCTTTTTTACCCTTTAAACAGAATATGATGACTATATGATAATGTATCTGTGTATGTGTGTGTGTGTGAGAGAGAGAGTGACTCAGAGTATATATATATGTGAGTGTGTATGTGGGGGTGTGTGGGTGTGTAGGAGACTGAGAAGCAACATATGAACATTGGCTGTTTCCTTGGGCACCAGCATTACATGCAGCGATGGTGTCTGGGGCTACCTGTCTAGTTTTGATTGTTCCTTTATTAAATGGTCTCAGAGGAGCAAGCTTGTTAGGTTCTTTTTTTGTTTTTTACAGTTTTCCCAAACAATCTCTTGCCTGCATGTTGTCACTTTTCATTGCTCTCAGCATGTTTTCTTGTAACAATTTTAGTGTGTAAATTTGCTTTCTGTAAGCAACTTTTGAGTAGAAAAAACGTTATTTGCTAGACCATCAGTTTCATGAAGGAACGACCTCATTTATCTTGGTCACCTTGCACTTTGCACATGGCCAGGCTAACCGGAGAGCTCACAAAATAGTCATTGAGGAAATAACCAATTATACTGCAATTATGCCTAAATTAAGAATGAACAGTTCTGAGAATGCAAAGGACTTCACACTGCCTATAGTTTATGGACTTACACATAGTGTCAGTGAGTTTATATTGGCTTCTAATAGGTTCTTAAAAAATTTCTTGTTATTATTTTTTATTAGAAAGCATTTTTGTTTGTTTTGTTGTTTTGTCATGAATTTCCTTATTATTTTTTTCCCAGATCTCCTTTCTGCTCTCCATCTGTGTGGTTCTAAAGAATGCTTTAATAATTAACCTTTAGGAAAACCCATTTGGGCATTTCATTTGAATTCTGCTGTGTAGCCAGTTTGGGGCAGAACCTTCAAGAAATATGACCACTCACTGCCTTCTACACATTTTTTTCCTGCAACACTTGACTTTAATTACCTTCCCCTCCTTTAAATTCTTTGAGTGCTCTCCTGTTGCAGCTGTTTACACCCATTTAAATCTCTTCACATCAACAAAGCCACTTATTTCATCCTGGCAATTTACTGGCCCAGATGTTCCTTCCTGCTTGTAAGATTTCTTGTTTCATGAGTTAATTCAAGGTCTACCATTTTTTTTTCTGTCTACCTTGTACATTGTTCTTTCTATGAAAAAAAAAATCACATTGTTGGAGAGTACAACAAAGTTGAAAGTTGTTTTTACCAACCACTTTCATTTTACAGCAGAATTTTCTTTCACATTACTCATATTATATGGTGAATAAACTGAGGGCATGTACACCCTGCAGACGGTAATGTAACATGCTAGGGATTCCCATTGTTAAAAGGAAGACTGTCTTTCAAATGTTTTTGTATCATCCAATATGATGATTTATTTTTGTTCAATTTCATTTTTTACTGTCATAAAAAAACCTCTTCAGTCTTTCTTTGTCACATAGCAGCAAAATCTGATAAGGTCTGTTATTTGTCCCTTTAAAAACATGGAGTAGTTCATGTTTTATTTCATCTGATATATATTTTTATTATCAACTTTCTAACAATTTTTGCTATTGATCACACCATTCCTCAAAAGCATGTCACCATGTATCTGATCTTGTGAGAAAGTCACTTCAAATCATTTAGAAGGTTATCCTTGTATGATGTCATCTCACCTCATAAATTGGAGTGTTCTAAATGGTTTCTTGTTAATGGAAATGCATTTTCATCAGGTTTGGATTTCATCCCTTTCTGTTTTATTTTCTTCATTCTTTGAGAATAAAGGTGACAGGTGAAGGACGCAGAAAGAGGTTCTTTAAAATGTCTTTTCTCTGCGTCTTATTCTCTGTAGGCTGACGTTTCTAAGACCCAAGAAAGGCACATTTTAAGGGGAAGATAAGTATTCAGTATCGTCTCACAAATTTGCTGGGGAAAGTGGCAGGAAGAGACATGCATGGCATAGGGGGAGGAAATGTGGGTGCTGCGGGACAAGAAAAGACAAGCTTGAAATGCTCTTCACCTCCTGAGACTATCATTTAGCTCTGAGAGAGGCCAGAAAGGGGATGATGGGCTTACTCACGTCAGGAGAGATCTGATGTCAAATGGCTACTTGCATTTTTATTGGGGCTTTATTCTCTTTTTAATTGGCTTCCCCTGCTACATTTCTGTTCTGAGTTTGAGCTCCTGATGCTGTGCGCACACATGGTCTCTATAGTGGATGTTATAAATGTTAGAAAGAAAAGTCTGTGCAAAGATCATTAGATGATCCTGACATAGACACTTTCTAGACTTGTAAATTGCTCTCAGGTTTTGGGGTCTCACTTTTCCCAGAGATAGTGGCTTATGATCCCTCCCTCGCATGTTACAGGAATGCAGGAATAATGCAAAGGACTGAGTTATTGGACATGATGAAGCGTATATAGACATCATGTACATGGCAGGTTGCTGGCAGGTTGCATTGTTACAGGGCTGGCCCTGTCCTCTTAACTGTAAATTATGGCATCATGCGTTCCCTAATGTGCTCCAGAAATCCTAGCAGGTCTCAGAAACCATTTTAGAGTTCTATGAGATCAAAGTATTTTGCATAATAATATTAAGACTTTAGTGCCTTTTTCATTCAAAAATCTCTTAGGAGTGAGGGCATGGTGGAGTTTTCCATGGGCTACATTATGTGTGAAGATAACACCTCATTGAAGACTAATGCAATGCCAGTGTATGTAATCACGTGTTCCCACAATGCTCCACAGCAGACAGTTTAGAGCAAAAACATGAACATTTTCAGAAAATAATTAATTTTATTTCTATTGCCCTTTACTATTTACCTCAAGCTCTATCTGCTAAATCTTGGTAACCTCATTGTCATGCACTTAAATAGTATTTTGAAATCAAAACATTTTCCTTGAACTTGTGAGGAAACAAAATAAGTTCACTACTATCTGAGTGGGAAATGATGATTTTTTTCAGAAAGTCTTATATGATTAATATTTTACAAGGCTACAATTTTACCATTAAATGGAATTTTACTCTAAAATATTAGAATATTATTTATAATATGGTTTTCTTATATTTAAAGATCTATAGTTGGATTTCAAAAGAGAGATTCAAAGACTAGATTTCTGACCCTAATGCTTTATTATCTATATAAAAATGCTGAAAACCTTAAAAATGACCGATGATATAATTATTTAGCTCAGGAAAAGGAAAACATGGCTAAAAAAACTAGGTAGATATTTAAATGAAAAACAAAATGTGAAATATTTATTCCTTAGTTTAATTAATGTTAACTTCTTATATCTTATTCAATAGAATATTACAAATAATAATATACTGCCGGCTAGATTTCAGTATCATTTTTTGGTCAATCTTTTAGAGTTTAAAGAAATTGAATATTTTGATGAACATATTATGTGCTCATTAAATGTTCCTTTTTTTTTTTTTTTGAGACAGAGCCTCAAGCTGTCCCCCTGGGTAGAGTGCTGTGACATCGCAGCTCACAGCAACCTCCAACTCCTGGGCTCAAGTGAGTCTCCTGCCTCAGCCTCCCAAATAGCTGGGACCACAGGCGCCTGCCACAACACCTGGCTATTTTTTGGTTGCAGCCGTCATTGTTGTTTGGATTTGAACCCGCCACCTTAGGTGTATGTGGCTGGTGCCTTAGCCACTTGAGCCATAGGTGCAGAGCTTGAAACTTTTTTCTTTCTTTTCTTTTCTTTCAAATTAGAATAGAGAAAAAAACACTGATGCTTTCTAAAGATGAATTTTCTTACTGTATTTGCTTAAGAGGTTTCCACAATAGGAAAGAACATGTTAAAGCTAACAATATGATTAATTGATATTATGTAAATGTTGGAGAGAATAATCTTTGTATGGAATACTTTGAAAGAGAAATACTTGCATTTTGGGGGCATAGATCCCATGTATACCTAAAAGTACCGGGTAAATTTTACATATATATATATGTCCATATATATGCACACACACATATATCTCAACATACATACAGAGGATTCCAAAATACATATTTAAAGAAAGGAAAAAACTGCATTAAAATTGTAATACTCAATATATACTGATAATATTTGTTATCTTGTATCTATCTCTTGCAAGTGCAGGAATCAAAAGTGACTTGAATATTATAATTTTAGCAGGCCCTGGCCAGGTTTGAGCCCATCATCCGCAGTGCATGGGAATGGTGCTTGAACCATTGAGCTACAGATGCCCAGCCTGTGAGTATTTTAATTTTAATACAGTCTTTCCCTTTTTTAAAGGGCACCTTATGTATATTTTATACACACACACACATGTATATATACATATATCTATAAAGTTTTAATTTTGAAATACATGCTACTTTAAATGGGATTCTTAGTTGCCATACAAATAAATGTATTTGTTCTAATGTAAACAAACAATGATTTTTTGGATGGACACTAAGACTGCACAGAATTAGCAGATGGCTGGATACACGGCCCCAGACACGGCTAGTCCAAGGCCATACAGGAAGGGAGAGTGCAGGAGCCTCAAGAGGTGGCCTCTTGTCAGGAACCATCTGCAATAAAGAAAAGCACCTTGATAGATTGGAACTGAAACATTTTCAAGTTACTATGTCTGACGGCTCTCGTTAGAGATTTTTGCCCACTTTCAAAAACCAGAGAGCAGGAGCTGTGTCAGATTCCCAAAGAAAATAAATAGAGGTGCTCTTAGAAAAAAGAAACAGGTACTAAAACAACACAACAAGCAAACATCAAAAGTAGTATCCACTATGTTTGGTATCACCTTATTTTATAGTTAACCCAACACACATAGTTCTCTTGTCCAGCAATATATTATAATCCAAATTGCGTTGGTCTTCCTCTGTCAGCTCATTAATATTATTGGCATCATCCATCATTATGTGAAGATATTTCTACATCTACATCTCAACGGCAGCTCAAAACATGACAGCAATTATTTTGTCTATACTATCGACTAAAATTGTTTTTCCATCCTGACCTACATTGAAGCCACAAGGATTGAGTCAATTGCCAAAATGACCTAAAGGCTTCTATTGCATTAATTTTTTAATACATATATATTTCAACATGTTGAATGCCCAATATGCCAAGTTAAACCTTCATGTTTTATTCTTTCAGCATTGTCATGTTCGGTATGAATATTCCGTGCTACTAACATGGCCCTAGAAAAAAGAGGAAGAATGTTAGGAATAAAAATTGTCAACAAATTCAATCAAACTTTTTATATTCTCTCTCTCTACATACCTTTAGATGAGTGTCTGAGTTAAAAAAATGTATGTGATATTATTTAATAGGTTTGATTTTGTAACAAAGAACAAAGGCTGCTAAATTTTCGTGGTTTTCTTTTTTCTTCTCATCCTTAGGATCTGTTTAACTCTGCATTAGCATTCCTATGCAGGCAACAAACTGATTCTCAATTACTTATTTTGCAAAAAATAATAAAATAAATTGTCCACAGTTTCCTCCTGCCTAATTAAACTACCCAGTCATCTTAAAGATCTGATAAAATTCAGTGCTAACTCATGCTAGGCCACAGGAAATGTTTGCATAGTTTGATAAAATGGGCTCCAGGCTTAACCTGATTTGTAGTTCCTAGACATTTTGTTGAATGTAGGTCTCGCTCACTCTGCATGTCAATTTATGTTTCTAATGTTCAAAGAGAGAGGTTTAAAATAGCACTTAAGATCTGATCACAGCAAAATCATCCATGATGCGTTGGGATTTCTCTGTGTGTGTGTGTGTGCGGCTATGAATACACATGTGAACACATATGTACACAAATGCATTATATATCATGGATTTGTGTATCTTAAATCTATCTCTTGGCTCTCTTGTTCATCTATATTCTATTTCTACCTATAGTTCATACTCATTATCACCTGGAGCCTAGACAAATATATTGATCTCTTTGTTTCTCCTCTAACAATGATATCTAACCACATTGTACCTTACATTTGCCTCACACGTTACTGTAATCGGGTAATATAATTAAATATCATTGAACACAATGACAAATGAGTGTGGGAAGAATAAAATATATTCATCAAGGGACACACCAAGAAAGTGAAAAGATAGCATTCACAATAGAAGAAAATAACGGTAAGTCTGATAAGGTCTAATGTCTAGAATATATGTATAAGCAACTCTTACATATTAACATTAAAAAACACAAATAAATACCTTTTCCAAGAAAACATACAAATGGCCAATAAACACATGAAAAGAAGTTTGACATTATCAATAATTAGGGAAATGTGAGTTAACGCGTGTCAATGACAATTAACACTTCACAGCCAGTACCAGGGCTTCACAAAACAAAAAGAAAAGAAAAGGAGCAAATAATGAAATAAATGAGTGTTATCTAGAACTTATAGAAATTAGAGGCTCATACTTGGGTATTTTAAATGGTGCAGTAACTGTGGAAAACAGTTTGGAAGTTCTTCAAATGTCAAGCATAGAATTACACACAACTTAGCAATTCTGTTCCTGATACATACTTAAGAGAAGTGAAAACATATGTAAATGTTTGCACATTAATATTTATGGCAGCGTTACTCAGAATATTCAGAGTGGAAACAAGCCACATGTCTCTCAACTGATGAATCAATTAGCATGCTGTACATCCATACAATGAAATATTATTGAGCCATAAAAAAGAAACGAAGTATATGCTACAACATGAATGAGCCTTGAAAACATTATGCTAAGTGAAAACCATATCTATTAGTTTTGCATTATAATGTGGTATAAAAATAATGAAATACCACTAAAAATACAGTGGTATAAAATAATACACATTTATTCTTTTATAGTTCTGGAAATCAGCAGTCTGTAAGTAGTCTTATGGGGTTAATGATGAAACATTTATCAGGATGACTTGTTTCTCAAGGCTCCAGAGGGATCTGTTACTTGCCTCTTCTAGGTCTTAGAGACAACCAGCAACTCTTGGCTTGCAGCCACCTTCCTTCAATCCCTGGTTCCTTAGATCTGTGACTTCAGTCCTCCTGCCTTTATCTTATTAGGTCCCTTGTGATTGCAATGGACTCATTTGAGTAATCTAGAATAATCTCCTGATCTCAAAATGCTTAACTTAATCACAACTACAGAATCCCTTCCAGCTCTATAAAGTAACACATGCATGTACAAATTCCAGGTGATTAAACTGTGGGCATCTTTCCAGGCCATGATTCTAACTATTACATCACAGACGATATAATTCTATTTGTATGAACAGTTCAGAACAGGTAAATCCTTACACAGAAAGCAGCTTAGTGGCTGTCAGGGCCTGAGTTGGGAGAGGAGTAATGGAGAGAGCTACTGCTCAGTGGGTACAGTGTTTCCTCCTGGAGTGAGGAATTATGTCTTAAAGATGATCGTGCTGGTGGCTGCACAACTCTGTGGATACATTTACAAGCACCGAATGGTGAATTGTACAGTATGTGAATCACATTTCAGTAAAGCTGTTAAAATACGTGTGTATATATGTGTATGTGCAAACATTAGGTTCTGATTATGATCTGAACATTTGCTTTTCAATTCTGCAATAGTCTAAATTGCTCATTTAGTTTAGTGTTGGGAAATAATATAAAAGTTTGGATGTATTTTAACTAGATAAGTACAAGTATGTTCTTGCTTCCACTAAGACTTTTTAAACCATAATAGGGACTATAAACTACTATTTTTGTTTTATTCCATAAGTTCACATTACAAGTAGTCACTAAAACCTGTGTCTGGGAAAAGGATGGTGCTAGCACCTTTGATTAAAAAAAATTCTCATGTTCAGAAATTCCTAGCAAGTTTGCAGCAATGAAAATAACCTTTAATGATAGCATTCATATTTGCATAATTTTATAATTTTTTTTTGCAGTTTTTGTCTGGGGCTGGGTTTGAACCCGCCACCTCCAGCATATGGGGCCGGCACCCTACTCCTTTGAGCCACAAACACTGCCCAATTTTATAATTCTTTTATTAATCACAGTAAACACCATCAGTTGAACTATATCTAAGTTCAACCCAGAACTTAGTGCTAACTCCTTTACATATACTATATAACTGACCCACCCAACTGACCTATGAAGTACATACTACTGTTGGTCCCATATTACAGACAAGGAAAATGAAACTTATTGAATTTAAATTGCACAAGATCACATGGGGCAGCACCAGACATGAAGTTCAATTGCTGAGAAAGTATCCTCAGATTCTTTCTGAGGTTCAGGTGCCTGGATGGACATTTCACATACTCTGTACACCCAGAGAGCCTGAATGAAAGGCTTTTGGCTTTGTCTCTGAGTGCAGCTTTCTCACCATGACAAACACACCTGGGAAACTGAAAATTCAAGTCCCATTGCCCAGCTGCAAATCTGCACCCCACTGTCAATCCACATTTCCACAAATTTAGCCATTGTGGTGAGACTGGAACACATATGGGTTAAATTGATCTCCAGTCTTTTCGGAAATATCTGCCAGACACCTGCCCGTGAACCCAGCTCACAATAACCATCAGCCATGGCAGAGATGATGAGCCCTGCTCCCTGTTTAGTTCACTGAACTCTGCAATATCCATTACTCGAGTATCTATTTCCATCGATGTTAAAAGTATCAATTTGTACAATGTAAATATTAAATAAGTCGTAGCTTCTTTTATCCTGTGTCAGCATGAATAAACCTTTGACCTCTGTAGACCTATGATAGTCCCTGCTCTTTAAGTTCTGATGGAAAACTATGTGTGTAAATTATGACAGACATAAGTGAAAGGAGCAGGTCCCCATAGAGTGTGGTGCATCTGGAAAGATCGCATGCTCATTCAGCCCAATATAATCCCTACATAGTTATATACAAATACACAAACTCAGGAGAACTCACAGAACCCGGAGCTGGTGCCTGCCTCATCTTCTCTTGAAAAAAAAAAAAAAGCTTCCTTATTCATCCTGAGGCAGGGCTGACCTCATGTGAGAAAGAAAAATCTCCTTCACCTTTTATTAGAGAGCTCAGTGGGAAACGCCACACACATCCGTCCGTACAGGAGAGGCAAGAGCACAGGATTTTCTTAGGTGAGCCAACAGAGTGTTAAAGGGACCATCTCTCCAATGCTGTGGTCTTGTGCTAAAGATATCACATGTCATGGGAGCGGGTAATGGCTCAGCCACACTGATTTTGGGGTTCCCAAATTCAAAACATCTGCCAAGCACCTGCCCACGAGCACAGCTGACAATCATCATCAGCCCGTGGCAAAGATGATGAACCTTGCTCCAGAGCTGGTTCATTGAACTCTGTAATATCCATTACTCAAGTATCAGTATACCTTGTGTGCTCCACTTTAATTAGAGAGAGACTACTGTCAATGAGGGTAATGCCGGTTCTTTCAAAATAAATGAAATATTGAGCCAAATGGCCTTCAAGTACAAGAATTTAGCCTGGTTAAACGAGAACTCATTAAAAACATTGACTACAGAGTGGTGGTATCGTTTTTATGATTTTGGAAGAATATTGCTCCTAAGGTCTAAAGAATTAAGTGAGTAGAACATCCAAGAGCATCTAGTCATGAAAAGTATTATAAGAGTTGAGTGTTGTTTGGTTCAGAATCACATTAAAGCATTTCTGTCTATAACTTTATAACTCTCAATTGCTAAATAACAGTGTTTCTCTAAATATCATAGTCTGACAGTCAATTCTGTATTCTAAAAATAGATACTGACTTTTCTGTCAAATGTTGCTCAAAGAAAGTGATTTTATATTCCCTAAGTCTTAAATAAATGGTTTATTTTAAGAATAAGAAGGCCAAATACTTTTACGATATTCTTACATAGCGTTAAGCATTAAGGAAGTTCAGCCCTGCTTAATGAACGTTATGTGAAACCTAACTCAGAGTTTAAAATATACTAAATGTTACTGGCTGCCCAGCAGATGGCTTGAGCTATCCTTGAGATTAAAAGGAAAGACTTGAAATCAATACAACCCATTTATTTCAAAGTCACACTGGAAATGTAAAGTATTAAACTCCTCTTGTTTCTACTTTACCTACATGGATACCCAATAAAACTTTAAATTTTGGACCAAAACATTATTATTTTAAGGCATATAACACCAAAAGTCATAAAACTCAAACTAAAATTTTGTGGATTTTTTTTCAAATTAAGCAATAGCAATTCTTTCTGCAGCTTTCTGTGACTCTGATTTTTTTTTTTTTTGAGACAGAGCCTCAAGCTGTCCCCCTGGGTAGAGTGCCGTGGCATTACAGCTCACAGCAACCTCCAACTCCTGGGCTCAAGCGAGTCTCCTGCCTCCGCCTCCCAAGTAGCTGGGACCACAGGCGCTCGCCACAACGCCCGGCTGTTTTTTGGTTGCAGCCATCATTGTTGTTTGGCGGGTCTGGGCTGGGGATTTGAACCCGCCACCTTAGGTGTACGTGGCTGGCGCCTTAGCCGGTTGAGCTATAGGCGCCGAGCCTGTGACTCTGATTTATATTTCAGTTTTCTCACTACACTTGGATTTTTTTTTTTTCCCTGCATCGAGTATTGGAAGTGTTCATTAAAAGTGTTCTTAGCGATTTTCTGGCACTAAGTTAGAGTTCACTGAAATTAGCATTGTTGCAACCTTTAATTATAGGGAATTAAACTTTTTTGGCATTTAAATAAAACTTGTCATTTGACAAAAGCAAATACCTGTCACATTTTTAACCAGCATTATTTGTGAATTATGGATCGGATCATTTGCAAAAATACAACCCCAAAATAGCAACTGGGACTCTTTCCAAAGTTGGAATGAATTGATGACACATTTAGTATTGACCAACTATTTGTAAAAATCTATTACACTTATCAGCACTGTTGGCAGGAAAAGATTTATTAGAACAACTAATGTAAAATGCAATAAAATAGATTAAATCTCCTTATTAAATATTAATATCCACTAAATCTGGTAAATACAAGTCTATATTTGCAATCTTTCATTTGTGGATACTCCTTATTTGAGTTGCACATGGTGGTTTAAGCTCTTATAATCAGCATCACCCACAGCACAGGATGAGAAGAGCTTCTGAGAAAGATAAACATCAAATTCAAGGTAATGATTACCCCATAGCAAAGTATCACAGTTAGGGAAGATAGCTCAATGGGCTTTAGTTCTACTTGATATATTGCTATAGCCATTTTTGCTTGACTGGATGTTTTTATTTATTCTTATTCCTAAAACAAGATTCTATAAAAAGCTCTTTCTGGCTTAGACAAACAATGGGCAGCAAGAAAATTCATTTTTCAAAGTGAGGTGACAGGCAGCCACTTGTAGAGACTGTTAATGAAAACTGTAAGAGTTTAAGGAAGGTTGGTGGCAAGAGTCCAAGTGTTGAGACATTTCTTTAGAAAGTTATTTGTGAGCTTTCATACCAATCTCACCCTACCTTGGGGCAGCATGGTGTGCTCTTTCCTTCTAATTAGCCAAGTGAAGGAACTAGGTTTGCTCATTTTGCCATTAGCCAAAAGAAAACATTGAGATGTGGATTGAAATAGGAATAGCTGCTTTGGTGGTATTATCAGAAAACACTAGTAAGGGAGTGGAGGGGTGAAAAGGGAAAGAAAAGGAGAGTGTAAAATGAGCGATACCAAGCTAGCCTCCACTGTGGGGCAACCAGAGCTTCGTCTCAATGGGGAACTCTTCCAAAGAGTGCAAAATATTCACCTTGGAGTTATCTTTCCTTCAAGACAAGCAGAGAGAACTAAAATATTCATCCACGCTTTCTTATCAGGTGCTATTTGAGAACAGCTTTTGGGGGGCAGAGAAGTTAATTCCTTATCAGAATCAGTCTTTCATACAGAGTCTCACTTTATCGTCCTTGGTAGAGGGCGTGGCATCACACAACTCACAACAACCTCCAACTCCTGGGCTTAGGCGATTCTCTTGCACAGCCTCCTGAGTAGCTGGGACCACAGGCATACAGTTTGAATTTTTCTCTGACATATGTGGAAATGGCAACTTGCCACAGGATGTGGACGGAAGATTGACAGCATCTGCTACAGGCTTGAGGGAAACACCTTGGGATGGCTGATTGATATTCTTTGGGGTTTGTGGGATTGTAGGAACCCAGGGAATTATTCTAGATCCAATTCTAGAAGTGCCTAAAGGAGAGAAACAGTAACCCACCAGACAAGGGCCCCTAGTCACTAAGGAAATAAATGCTTCTCTGCAGAAACACTTGAA
Source organism: Otolemur garnettii (assembly GCF_000181295.1). Classification (NCBI taxonomy): domain Eukaryota; kingdom Metazoa; phylum Chordata; class Mammalia; order Primates; family Galagidae; genus Otolemur; species Otolemur garnettii. The sequence continues at coordinate 6,509,375 of NW_003852494.1, forward strand.
TGATCGTGGGTGTGTTTCCTGAAGCCAACTGTTGAACCAGTGATCAAGATGTTGGTCTGCATGCCCTGTGACAGGGATATGAAGTTTTCAGGAGAGCTGAAGGAACACTACTTCTCCTGAGCAGGATCCAGTCAGAGAAAGATGGAGGTGGAAGGTCCTCACCCAGGGTGTCAGTGAATTGCTTCAGACAGAAAGTGCTTCAAATGAACTTCAGCTGAAGGAATTTAAAGGGAGATAACCTGTGGGCCAGTGAGTTAAGACTTACCTTCTGGCCTGTATTCCTCTACCCTGAGAGAGTCAGAGGTAGCCATGAATGCAAAATAATAATAATAATAATAATAATAAGAATATGTAATAAGAAAAGAATCCTAGACTGGCTAACAATTTTCTACCTTTAATGCCAACATTTTAAAATGCAAATTTTTTTAGAGGAAAGGAATACAAGTGCTTTGAGGAAAGGGAGATGAAAAATAACGAGGGTTCACAATTTTGACTTCTGAGCAATTAAGCTCTGGCTCCAAATTTGCATGCCCTACTCAAATATAACAAAATACAACAAGTTAATCAGAAGCAATTGTCTCAGTAGATTTGTCATAATATTTTTATCTGCATGTAAAACTCTTCCTGAAAGATAATTAAAGATCCTTTCCCCATCTCTTCATAAAACATTTAGTATCAGTTAAGAATTGACACTTCTTCAATGGCTAAGATGGACCATATCTTAACCTGCTCCAGATCCATGACTGAAATGCATAAGATATGTGTAGAAATGAAAGGAAAGGTGAGTGCAGGCTGGAAAGGCTGATATACGGGTGGAGAACTCAGAGTGAAAGGAGAAGGATCACAGCCATGACTATAAAGTTAGTAGTTTAGACCTATGGGGCAATTGTGGTCACCAGGGTTCCGAGAATAAAATTATGGTGTTTGACCAGTTCCATTTTAAGTATCAGTCAGGGCTGACCTGTCAGTTCTACAAGATTAATGTTCTTTTCAAGGCTAATGGCCAGAAGCACAAGAAATAAGCCAAGACAAGTAGGCATTTTTAAAACATGGGCTTATGTCCTATTTGCCAACAGTCTGTTAGTCAAAGCAAGTGGCAGGACTAATCTCAGGATCTACAAGCAACAAAGTACGTATCGCTTGTAAAGGGAGGACGGAGACCTTGCACAACAATGGGCATATGATATTTTAACTGGCAGGAAGTAAAACATTGAGGACAGGTATCCAATCTAATACAACTTACTTTAAATATTTGGTTAATCATCATTGCTAAGCACATGGCTCTTTCCCTGTAACTTATACATCACAGGTGTCATCCTTTATGTTGATATAAATTGACGATATATATTAACCTTTGAGTGTTCACCGCATTGTCCTTCTCAGACCTTCTTATGAGGTTATTTTCCTCTCCCCTCCTTTTCCTGGGGTTTTAGTTTTGCTGGTAAAGATTATGGGACTGGATTCCGAATGGGAGGCACTGGCTAGTCGGTACTTACTGAAATTACAGATCGTAAAGAACCATTCTAATAAGATAAGGCTTAGTGGAAGCTTTAGCAGGAGGACCCAGTAGTGTGGAGGTTTGATTTGCTTGAATTTTCTATGTACTTAATTGTACCATCTTCAAATAGTGACCGTTTTCCTTGCCCTACCCAATGTTTGTGTGTGTTCCTGTTCTTAGTTTCTCATTGAATTGGTCAGGAACGCAAGAACAATGGTGAATAGTCTTGGTAAGAGAGGAAATTTCTTACGTTTCACCATCGAGCATGATGTTGTTCTTTCTAGACTCCTGGCAGATATTCCCTATGACACTTCCTAGATAAGTGACTCGATCTGGGTGTATTTTTTCTTTCTAGTTTTTGATTAATAAAATATTAACGGTCTTAAGGAATGTGTCAAATGTAAATAAGTTCTATGAATATGAGAAAAGGTTTGCGTAATCTGTTTCACATCAGTAAGTTTCCCTGATGTTGTAACACCTTTATGTGCCTGAGATACTCTCTATAGGCTAGGAAAAGAAACCTGCTTTTAATATATTATGGAATTTCATTTATTAGTAGAGCAGTGGTCTTTGGTACCTATTTTAAGAATGCTTATTTGATTCTATTTTAATTCCTGAGATAATAAGTGTTTCTACCATTTTTTAATTAAGCTTATTAATGTCTTTTTTTTTTTAATTCTCTACTTCAAAATAGTTTGCACTTTCTGAAAATTCCCTTTAATTTCTTGCCCAGGGCCACCATCCCTGTGATACTTACCTTTTTCTCTTACACACCTCTTCTTTAGTGCCTACCTTCTAACTCATTCTTTCTTATTCTTGAGCCTATATGTAAAATAAGTGTCCTTCCTGTTCCTCAATGCAGCTTCTAAAATATCATTATTGATCGTTGTGTTTTGAAACTCAAATTCTGCTACTACTCTTGATCTTTGTCCTAGTTACTGGTCACCTTACCGTGCGACCTCATTCTCACTCTCCTTAACTGTCACCATTTTTCACATGAACAATCCTTTTATATACATGTCCTCTAGTTTTATTCACTTCTTCTCATTTGCCAATCTTTTCCTGCATTCTACATCACTTACACACTCTCAGAATCATATCCTAGACACCATCATTACCAAGGGTTATAATGGATAAAATTTTGGGAGAAAAATTTTAAAAATAATATAGTATATGTCTACTGGATGAAAATATATAGTGAATATTTGGTTAGCAGTGATCTCTTAAAAGTGTCAATCATGTTTGTTCAGTTGGCAATTATGAGGAAAATATTGTACCCTAAATGAAGCTTTACAGATTAAATTTTAGAACAAGTCAGCATGTTGCAATATTCTGCTACAGATCAAAACACAAATATAAATAAATATATTTAGATAAATATGGAGATTATGTTCTCTTCTGGAAAATTTTCTTACTTCTAATTCTGGCATATTTTCTGAAATGTTCTTTTAAAATTTATAAATCTACTTCTGTTTTTATGGCTAGATCATTGGTTCTCAACCCTCCTAATGCTGCGACCCTTTAATACAGTTCCTGTGGGTTCTCAACCCACAGTTGAGAACTCCTGGGCTAGATTAATAAACAGTACTACCAAAGAAATAAAAATTCCAAAATCCTGAAATGATAGGTCTGCTTTTCAAATAAAATCATTCTTATATTGCTTTGCAACTAAATTTCCATTTTCTTTTATTTATTTTATTTTATTTATTTACCTGGGTAGAGTTCCATGGTGTCACAGTTCAAAGTAACCTCCAACTCAGGTGCAAGAGATCCTCTTGCCTTTTATCTATTTTTAGTAGAGACGGGGGTCTCGCTTTTGCTCAGGCTGGTCTTGAACTTGTGAGCTCAAGCAATCCACCCGCCTTGACCTCCCAGAGTGCTACGATTACAGATGACAGCCACCGCTCCTGGCAAAAGAGTGAATATATGTGAAATAAGGGAAATAAATCAGTTAGAAGCATATGCTTGGCTTAGTTTTTGAGAAAGATGAACAGTGGGTAAAAATTGAATATGTGGTGTTGGGTATAAGAAAATGGGCGCATACTTTAGCTAGTAGCAGCTGCAGCTATCATATGATGGTATATTCACAGGATCCTGTAAACAAGACAATACAGAGGGTGCCAGAAATATGTTTACTTGTTTTAAGAAGTGTTATCTATTTATTACATTTTGAACTTGTCTTGTGTACTGAGACATGCTATGTACTCTCATTTTACCTGCCAGTCATACATGTTTTAGGAATGATCAATTTACTTCCAATAACACCTCTTAAAATGTGTATACATCTTTTTAGCACCTCTGGTGCTACCAAAAGAAATAATGCACATATAGAATAATTAATGAGGGGAAGTCCAATCCCAAACCAAACGTGAAATTAATACAGGCATTGATTTTTATAATAGTTAACTCAGAATACAGTAGTATGTGCATGCTGCACCATTACTTACATACAGAGTTATTGTATATATGTTGAATAAATTATTATTCTTATCATTGCTATAATCAGATTAACATCTGATGCTGAAAGGTAATATTTTCTGTCCTAAACAAATGAAGAGTTACATTATCACCTACCAAGGATTTCTTAGAATGGACATATTTTGCTAAAGTGAATCATATAGCATAAGATTTATTCATAATTATGGTAGAATTATGTTATTAAATGGGATGCAATGATTCCCTTGAGGACCTTCTAGGGAATGATAGAGCTAAAATATGTTCTTTCAGTTTGGGTTCAAAAGAACTCTGATCATTTAGAAGTGAGTTAACATATTATAATATTCAAGAATTATTTTCATCACCTATTCTTTTCATATGCTATTGACATGAGTACCTTTATACTTTTATCTATAATTTTCAAATCATGGATCTTACAGAGCCTGCTGAGTACATCTCAACCCCATAATTGGAAATGCTTTTGGAATTTTCACATTCAACTGCAAGAAAAAAAGAGTAACTGTGTTTTCTTTGTTTAGTATTAGAAGTTAGACTCCCATGTCAAATATTCTATCCTAAAAGAAGCACAAATGCTATATCGTGAATAAAATCAACATTTTACAGCTATAGACACACTTTTATATACTGCATAACTCTTTTTCAAAGTTTTCTTATTAATGCAAAATCTAATTTGTTTTCTAAGTTATTAATTTCTCTAAATTGAGGCAAATGTTATTGGGATTTAGAGGCAATCTTGAAGGCAATATAGCATCTTTTAAATAGGGGAAAATAAATGACTCTTTAATAGTGTATCTGTAACTAGAAAATGGAATTGCCCATTTACTAGCCACATGTGCACTAATGTACACAGCTATCATTTAATAAAATAAATAAACAAATTAGGTAAAAAAAAATAACAAACACAATTGCTCTACTTAACCAAAATCACATGGTACTTTTCAGATACATATTTTTGATAGGCTGCATATTCCTTAAAGGAAAAAACAAAGTCATAAAATGTTTGTGTAATTTTTGGATGAGAGTCAAATTGACCAGTCTAATATTCTAATTTGTTACCTTAAAACAAAATCTTCACCATTACTTATAATTATGTAGTGTTATCAACTCATCCAATTCTTTGTTAACTTCTCTCTTTTTTTTTTTTATTAAATCATAGCTGTGTGCATTAATGCAATCATGGGGTACATGTGCTGGTTTTACATACTATTTGAAATGCTTTCATCAAACTGGTCATCATAGCCTTCATGGCATTTTCCTAGTTATTGTGTTAAGATATTTATCTTCTTCTAGGGGTACAGGTGAATCTTTCTAAGAGTAGAATGTGAACGTTTTAAAGCAATAACTGAGAAAATGACATGAAGGCTGTGTTGACCAGTTTGATGGAAGTATTTCAGATTGCATGTGAAAACCCCACACTGTACCCCAGAAGTGCATTAATGTATATAGTTACCATTCAATAAAAAAAAAAAAAAGATATTTATCTTCTATACCTAGTAAATTTCACATGTACTCTTGTAAGATGCACCGTAGGTGTGGTCCCACCAATTACTCTCCCTCCCTTCCCCTTCCTTCCCTCTCCTCTTTCCCCTTCTTCTTGGGCTATAATTGGGTTATAGCTTCCAAAAGAAAGCTATAAATTGGTTTCATAGTAAGACTGAGTACATTGGATACTTTTTCTTCCATTTTTGAGATACTTTGCTAGGAAGAATATGTTCCTCTACTAGGTATATATCCAGAAGACCCCCCCCCCAAAAAAAAACTTCACTAACTTTGTGCACTAGCTAACATCTAACTTCACCTTACTCTATTTAGAGTTTCTAATCTCATCTCCTTTTAAGAGAAAGAACTTTAACTAAAATGATAACTCAAGACTTGAAAGACAAAAATTGTATAAAACCAGAATGTCCTTACTCATAATTTCTACAAATGCCTTAGTTGGATTTACATTTTTTTTAAGTAAAAAGAAATGCATTAGTTCTTTGTTCATTACAGTTCCAGAAAATAGTGCTTATGCTTCTTATTAAAACTTTCCAAAGTAATGCAAAGAGGATGATGGACACAGAAACACTCAGCCATATAAATGCTTACACATCAGCAGTTTTGTAAAAAAAAAGCTATCATTAAGGAAGACAAAGTATGAATTACAAAAATGAGGTCACAATTTAATTGATATAAATTGCAGCCACCTGCTTTGCTCATTTCCAGGAGAAAGAATTTTATGCATTCAATAAAGTAATTTATCTGGGTGGAGGAAAAGTAGCTCTGAAATCTTCATTATTTAAGCATTATTTAAGTCTCTAAAGACTTGTGTGCCTACCCCATGTCATCTGCTAACCAGCAAGTGGACATGTGGCTACCATATGACTTACAAGAACAACAAGATCATTTCACATAATCACACATTCCCCAGGATTAGAAGATATAGATATCCATTGGATTAATTGATTATTGCTTTTGAATAGGAAAACATAGTCGAAAGGTCTTGGGTCAGCCTATGAAAAACCATGTAATGGCTTATCAAACTATATTGGAGAAGAATATTGCTGCAGTGCCTTACAAGTTTTAAATCTGGATAAGTCATCCTTCAGGGGAAGAGGGAATATATTGCAAGCCATGCTATAGTTTATGCTGTAAAAATATATATCTCTGTCTATTTGGACTGTAACAAAATGCCAAAAGTTGAGTGGTTTTTAAACAATAGAAAGTATGTTGTTCATGGTTCTGGAGGCCAGGAATTCCAAGATCAAGAAGTTTCCTGGTTCATAGATGAGCCATTCTCACTGTTCTCACTGTTCTCATGGTAGGAGGGGAGATCCTTGGTAGAAGGATTAATATCCTTTCATGAGGATATTAATCTCATCCATGACGGCTCTATCCACAGGACCTAATCACCTCTCAAAGGCCCCCCTTCTAAAGACAAGTGCTTTGGGGGATAATATTTCAGTAATAAACTTCAAGGGGACAGAACACTCAGACTCCAGCCATATCCACCATATAGAGTCACATCTGGTACTCTGTAGTCATAAGTCAGAGGAATGGCAGCTGTTGCTTTTTCCTTTCAATTTCCTCATGTTACATTTTGCCTAAAATTGTACTCTTCTGAATATATCACATTATTTTGGAAAGGCAATTTTAATTAATATGTATTGAGAAGATGAAGGCAATATAGTATTTTATTTTTAAAAAGCCCTAGATAACCATTTACTTCCAGGTTTACTAGTATATGAGAAAGTTCACCTGCCATTAATAGATTTTCCTGTATCAGGGTTATTCCAGTGCAACAGTGCTCACCAAGTACTCACATGTTCTTATTCCTAATAATAGTAATCACTTATTTTTGGCAGCACATTATGGTAAACATCTTACCTAACCAAGTGTGAAAGAGAAAATCATTATGTTTCTACTGACTGTTGTCATATACTATTTTATTTAACAGCAACATATTTTCCATGAATGATTTAATATGAAAAGACATAAAATATGCATGTGTTTGGAAATCAAATTATTCAGTGGAAAAGCTCTATCTTATAAGGGCTTCCTTTTCTTGCCTGCTTTCCTCTTTGCACTTGCTTGTCCTGAAAGGTGATTTTTTTGAACTTGCTGGACAGAGGATGCTCATCACAAGATTCATGTGTGTCAAATGCTTTGTCGCTCTGAGAAAAAGTGGACTATTTGTTCAGGGTCTAGAGAGAAATTTAACTCAGACCTTGTCATAAAATCAAGTTCAAATTTGTGTCTAAAGACATGGTTAAAGTCCGTTCAGAATCTATCAACTATTGAATATATGCTATGTGTCCAACACTGTGGGGTTCAGTGGTTGACAACATGGGCAAAATCTCTGTATTCATCTGCCTTACATCTGGGTGGGGAATACACTCAAAGAGCAGGCAGTTCTACAAGAGGGTGATGACTATCATCCTGGGGGGTGGGGGGGAGTACCAGCAATGCTGGGACACTGTAGCAAGGACATAAGTTAGGGTGTCAATGTTACAAAAGATTTCCTTAGATATTTATGTCTAAGCAGAAGCCCAAGGTCAATGGGAAGAGGGAGTACAGGGAGGTCTTCAGGTGGACAGGACAGTGGATGTAGCAAACACAGTTAGTGTCGTAACCACATAGCATTCACACTGCTTCTACCAAGGTACAATTAGAAACACCTGTATCTGTGCGCTTGAAGTTGTTCCTCATTCTCTATCTGGTGAAAACCAGATAGCAGCTCTAAGGGCAGAAGAAGTAGCACCCCTCTCTCCAGTGGTACTTGAAACATGAATATTTTTCTACCTCTTTAACCTTCAAATCTGTGTGGTCTTATAATTTTTTTTTCTAGTCAAGGAGGAAGCCATAACAACATGCCTGTCTCAGTCCAGCTTCAAAAGGCTTTGCATGCTTCTGTGTTCTTTCTTGAACCTCTGCTGCTGTCAAGGGAATAAACCTTGGCTAGCCCACTCAGGATGAGAGACCATCTGGAGAAAAGCAAGTCTTCTTAACTAAATTCATCCCAAATTAGTCCACAGCCAGCTGAAAGCCAAGTGATAGCCATGTGAGAAAGCCCCAGGCACAACAAGAAAGAAAAAAGAAAAGACTAAGATGAAAAAAACACTAAGCTAACTGCAGTCAGGATTCAAACTCAGCATAACTATCCAGGTGACCCATAGTCTTGTGACTGCAAATAACAATACATTGTACAATAATATTGAATTATTGTGAATAATAATAAATGTTTATTATTCAAAGTTATTAAATTTGGGGGTTGTTTGTCCTACCCCCAACAGCTAACTGATAAAAAGCATATTACGGTTTTCACTGGCCTTACTGAAGACTGGGGGATGCAAAAGTCCATGCATTACATTGTGCACAGTTTCTCATTATCTTTCTGTTGTTTTTCTCATCTTTCAGTCTTCTTTCTTCTTTTCTCACTGTATCTTTAAATAATATTCCATCATTCTTAAGCAAGTAGGAAAAAGTGTTTGGGAAAATGCAGTATGTTTAATTCTGACTTTAATTATTAGCCACAGAAATGTTTTCTGTATCAGTTTAGCAAAAAGGAATCTTCCCTAATTTGAAAAACAGAACAAGAATAGTTCCACCAGGATCATTGGAATTACGTTCAACAGACATACAAGAATGCGCTGTAACTTCTCACAAAACGTAATAATATCCTAGTCCTAAAGATCCTTATCTATGTACAAAAGTTAACTGTACCTTGGTATCATTCATTAGCATACTATTGTAAGTATATAATTCTTAATTTTTTTCTACACAAGTGTTCAATATTCCAGACTTCTCTGCAGTGGTTAAAATTAAACTCTCCATAGTTTAAATTCCAATGACTTTATTGTTCTTCCTGGTCGTTCAGTGGCTGGCTCAGAGTAGGGATGTTTGTCACTCACTGGAGCAAATTAAGTGGCTAGAATTCATCTGTACACAACACTGATTTTATATTTTTATCTATCCAGAGACCAAGTGAACCCAATTTATGCAGACATTCCTTTCCTGTTTTACCACTTCACTGCACCTTTCAAGTGAGTGACAACAATTAAGTTCAGGTTTTTCTCTAACTACTGTCCAGTCTTATTTCCTCCTTTCAGTTTCTTTCCAGATCAAAGGCGAAACTCAGCTTCATTACAATGGGACTGCTGATGCTCACCAAACACCAAGTCCCCTCTAATAAGTTGGTGCTAGTTTATTTTGTTTGATAGTCTCATTTGGGAGACTGTGAAATATCATTTGAGATGAAGAAAGAAGCTAGGGATGACTTCAATGCCAGAAGTAGGTAAGTAAGTAAGGCCTTGAGTAAGGCCTGAGATGACACCAGTAAAGGCTGAATCCTCACTGGTGTTCCATGCCAAATGACTGGAATAAACAGGCCATAGAGACCATCTGGATTTGCCTTGGTTTCCCTCCTCTTTGATTATCTACAGAGGTCCCAGAGGTACCTAAACTGGCAGCTGGTTCTATAGGAGAGACAGGAAAGAAAAAAAAATTAAAAAAGGACAAATTCTCTTCCTTGTCTCATACTGGCTCTTATAGCTATCAACTTATATTATTCATCTCAGAATAAAGAAATGATTTATTTGTAAGCATATGTGCAGAATTACTTTGAGTAGAATGAATCTGAGTTCATGCTGTTTTCATCAACATTCATTTTTTTATTTCTTTTAACAAAGTTTTATTTCTCTGTTCCACACCAAGTCCTGGGCTGGGAATGGAATCAGAGTGTGAATCTGGGGTAGCCTCCTGCTGCAAAGCTCTATGAGGCTTGTAATATATCCTATTTCTGAGGTTAATTTTCATTGGATTTTTCTCTTAATGCACAAAAACATCATGGTTCTTAAAAAAAAATGGAAAATTCCTAGTGATTGTGAATTGGGCTGCAATGAACATTCTGGTACAGATATCTGTATTATAGCGTGATTTATGGTCTTCTCGATATATACCTAACAGAGGAATTACAGGATCAAATGGTAGCAGCCCAATTCACAATCACTAGGTCATGGAAGAAGCCCAAGTGCCCATTGACCCATGAATGGGTCAACAAATTGTGGTATATGTACACCATGGAATACTATGCAGCCACAAAGAAAGATGGAGACCTTGCCTCCTTCATGTTTACATGGATGGAGCTGGAAAATGTCCTCCTTAGCAAAGTATCTCAAAAATGAAAGAAGAAGTATCCAATGTACTCAACACTGTTATGAAACTAATTGTTAGCTATCTTAGAAAAGCTACAATCCAAATGGAGCCCTAGACTACGGGGAAAGGGGAGGGAAGAAGGGAGGGGGGAGGATGGGTGAAGAGAATGATATTGTGGGGATCACGCCTATAATTTATCCTATTAGGGTACATGTGAATTTGTCTAAAGGTTGAATATAAATGTCTTAACACAACAATTATGAGATAGACATGATGGCTATGTTAGCCAGTTGGATGAGAGTTTTCCAGACTGCATATGGAAGCAACACACTGTATCCTATGATAGAATTAATGTACACAATTATGATCTCATAAAAAATAAATTAAAAAAATAGAAAATTCCTATGTCAGAGATTGTACAGCTTCTGTGTTTATTTTCTAGCCCTCCTTGCATTATACCTGTGAGAGGATTATAAGCTCTTGCCCTTCCAAACTGGGTCATGTAATATGAGCACTAATAACATGGGCTACTTTCATAAAGAAACAGCTTTAAGGGGTAGCCTGTGTTCTGCCATGTTCCATTTTCCCACTGCCGGGATGACTGGCAATTCAGATGGGTGTGTCCATCAGCTGTGTCCCAGACAGAAGATACCGGGAAAACCACAGCCCACATACAATGGACATGGAGAATGAGAAAGAAGTAAACATTTTGACAGTAAGCATTTATATTTTAAGGATATTGGCTTCTGCAGTATAACTGAGTTTATCCTAATGGCACCCACACAGATGAATTAAAAGAGAAGAGAGTCACAAGTGTCTCGCCTTTAAGAGAACCCAGTTTGCTCAGTCTCACCTATCTCTAAAGCCCATCTCCCTCCTTCAACTCTTTGCTTTTCTCTCTCTGACATGTTATTAAAAACTTCATATTTATATAGTTATATTTTTTCTTAAAGCAAAACTACATTATAGTTGAATATCAATAAAGTACAAGTGAATATAGGCCACATATAGATGGGCAGACGGATAACAACGTGTACATATAGAGTGATATTATGCTCACTTCTGTATTCCCAGGCCCCACCCACTCGCCTCACACCTGTTGGCCCTCAGTAAATGCTTGTGGAATTTAAATAAGTCCGGAGAGCTACTTATGCATTCATGAGTGTGAACTTGCTCCAGAGAAGGGAAAACAGCCATGTTCTTCCTTCCTGCCACATGCCCTGCTGACCCTGAAAACTTATTTTTGATTGATGAATATTTATGAAAAGTGCCACTTCAATTAAAGTATAAATGCTCCAAGCTAAATTAATTGGGCCGAAGGAAAAACAAGACTCATTTGCATTCTAGAAGATAACAAATGAGGGCCAGAGGTTGTCTTTCTTCTGAGAACAGAAAATAATTCAAGACTTTTACATATTTTGAGAGGAAACTTGCCTCAAAAGCATTTCCAAACCAATAATCTTGGAGAATAGAACTGCCATTTTGACTTTCTGGCCCAAAGCACCAGGGAATAAGATTGGGTTTAAATTTAACATTCATTACACAGGTTACTGTGGTACCAAATGCCAAAGGGCCACACCCCGTGGGCACACAAGGAGCTGCCACTGTCTTTTCTAAACTCTATTCAAACCCTCAGGATACACCTTTGCTTTTCCTCTCTCTGACATTTCCGTACCTTGACCCTCAGTGTTAAATGAGGATGATTTCACCATGCCAATCGCATCATAACAAACTTCCCTCTTTCAGATCTTGTTGTTGATGGGAAGTCAGGTCGGGATTGCTGTGAAGGTTGGTTGGGAAGTCTTTGTCTTTCTGTGGTCTGTTGCTCCCGTTGTCTTGATTTCAGTGTGGGCTAGTGTTAGACAGGATCTGAAACTCTTGGATCTCAGACTCTGGACTTGGAGAAAGTGTGCAAAAGTCCAGGTATAACACCCCAGGGAAGGGAGGTAGCAATGATAGCTCAAAACACCTGATGACCAATGAAAAACTGAGTGTATGCATGAGGGCTTCCCTGTGGAGACTGCATTGGAAAATTTACCTGTTATTTGGCTTCAGGTTGGAGACCATTGAAAGGAAACACCTGCAGGAAGCCAGGAGGAGATAGAAAAGGGAGATTCACTTCTGGGTTACTGTAAACTGATAGGAACCTTAAAACCACAGTGAATCTCTACTCACCCCTTTCTGCCCTCCCCTCCATTGAGGCCTGGGTATGGTAAGGACCTCCCACCGGTATTAGCCCCAAGGATCTGTAATATCCAGTATGGTTTTCTTTGAAATCTGTCAACATCTTGGCAGACCATGCCTTTATTAATCTATCTTCAAATTAGCTTCATGTGCCATATGTTTCCTACTGAGCCTCTGACTTGTAAGATTAATAACTGACTTCTCTTGCCCTTTTATGATCAAGTCCATTTATTATTATTTAGACAATAACTGAGATTTTGAAAATTGGCTAAGGAACAAGGATATTGTGATTCGGTATCAGTTTTCTGGAAAGACAATATCGCATCTTCACTTTTCATGCTCACCTGTCTTTATTAAAGGGGCCCCATAAAAGTTCAGTTGAGAACCACAACAGCATTCCTCTTCCCTCTTAGAAAGCCCAGAGCAATTTCATATTCCCACAATGTCCTAGAAACTCTAAATCCTGTGCACAAATCGGTTTTATAAAGATGAGAAATGGGCACTCAAGTTCTTTCAAGTGTCCTCTGTCAAAGAATTCCACATTTTGCAATCATTTTAGACATCTTTGCAGTGGGATAACTCATGATTTGTAAGAGGTTGAAGAATATTTTAAGCTATACATCTAAATTATTGAGTCAAAGGTTATTGCCTCCATAGAATGAAGTCAACACACACGAGATATTGGAAATGTTTGGGCAATTCTATGGCAAGGCCTGAGGGATAGCACCAAACAGCTTATAAAGATCATACTGAAAGTCCTGAATTTTTCTAACAAGACCTGTTTCAGACCAGCTTTTAGAATATTTCCAGGCCATTAAATCAGGACTAGATTCCAGTGGGAAACATTTCTTTAAATGTTCAGCGATCCACAATGATTCTTTATTTTCCCCTTAGCATTAACAAGTTACCGACCTTTTCTTAACCAATATGCATCTGTTATGAAACTGTTCTTATCAATGCTTGTGTCGTACAGTGGTTTCTCTCCTCTCCTCTAAGTCTGTTTCTCCCACATGGTGGGTTTTCCTCTTTACCTCATTTTGTCAGTTTTCTTTTATTGGTGTATTAAATCTCCATGGCTGCTTTGGCTTAACTATTTAGTTCATATTGGGGCTCTCTGTGCAGTGAGATTTCTCCTCTTTCAAATGGAGATTTTTATTGGGAAAAGTCAAGAAGCTCTGATTTCCACTCTTATCTTGTTTGCTAATAATCTGTGTGACTCCAGGCAGGTTGCTTAGTGTTTCTGAGCCTTCATTCCTTTTCCTATAAAAGGAATACCATAACTATCTTGCAAGATTATTAGGAATAATAGAGATAATGTCCAGTGAATCGTAGACTTAATTCTCACTTTTATTTTTTCTCCCTCCTTAAACTCAACTACAACGATTATTTTTTTTAAGTGGAAAAAGCCCACTAAATAAGGATAAAGAGGACCCAATATAAGATAATATGAGACATAGGATGTGAAGACAATTTGGGGAAAAAATAATAAAGGTGCCCATGAAAGAGTTATACCCGACTTTTTAGACTCAGAGAAGCTGACATCTAAGCCTCTACTAAGAAGACAGGCAAAATGGCAATTTCTCCTTGGAACTCTGCAAAGACTCTCCAAGAACAGTCACAGTCACCAGGAATTTCTAGTAGGTGAGGAATAGTGGAGGATGAATAGATATTGAACAATCTAAATGTTGGACTCTTAATGCCTTCTCCCATCAGTCTGGAAATTAACCCTTTCCATAAAGGCAAAATATGATAGATTTAAATGTGAGACTGACTCTCGAGAAACTTAGTCAAGAACTGAGATTGCAGGTAAGTTGTGCAGAAAATAAGTATAAATAGTTGACCGTTCTTCTAAATTGATGACTCCCCAGCACTTTCTTCTCCTAGGTTCCCAGAACACTAGGAAGCAGAGTTCTGCCCCTCCCATGAAAAGTACTGTCAGATTCCGTATATAGAAATGGGAAGGACCACCAGAAAATATCCAGGTGTAACTCAAAGACCAGTGGATTTGCTTTAGAAAGCACATACTTTTCTAGACAAGCTGCATATCTTATGTCTTAATTTACTCCTGCTGAATCTTCTCAGCTTTTACCAGGCAGTGAACCTACAATTTTAACAGGAGAAAATGAGTGAAGAGTATGAAAGAGAGAAAGCCTGGTGGGGGGTGGGGGGGAGAAGATGAATAGGATCTGCTAAAGAGACATTACCAAGTGCATATTAATGCATGTCCTGGGGTTTTAAACTTATTGGGGGGGGGGGTTGTTTCATAGATACATTAACATGACAGATGCTAAGAATGTGGTTTTTTTTCAAATTGAGGGATTTAGAGACAATCTGTGGGTCGCGACTCCTTTGTAATAATGAAAACACAGCACAGCATTAGGAAGGTTGAGAACCACTGAATTACAGGGGTTTATTACATTGATTATTTTATAGCTGATAAACTCTTCCCCATTAGGAGAATACCAACACATGTGGTATTAAGCCAGTCTCATTAAAATGCCTCAAATCTGAGAGTTAAAAAAAAAAAAAAAGACAGTGAAGAAAGAAAAAAGCTTTACCTTTGTCTCCTAAGAACCCCAGTTAGTACCAAGGCAGTGAACATGGTTGCTGAAGGGTGGACTAGGCCCTGGCATCAGTGCATAGCTTTCCAAAGTGACCATAGTGATATTCAGCAATGAGGTACGTGGAACTATTTGTAGGAAGAGTTCACAAACTATCCAAACTCCTAGGCCACGTGTATGGAACATGGCTGTGTCTCAAAGCAATGTTACTACAAGAGCAGGTAATGAGTCTTGACTGGCCTACAGACTAAAGCTTCTGACCTCTGCTTTAGGAGTATACTTCTTTCAGAGAATTTGTATCATTATTGAGTGTATAATATAAGGAATTGATTGCCTTTCAAATAAACTATGGGATCCTCGCAGGCAAGAATTATATTTATTTTTATTTATTTGTTTCTACAGCATCAGTAATGAGCCTGGTTTGGAGTTGGCACTTAATAAATTCTTGTTTTACAAGATGCTGAAGAGAGGAGATAAACCTAGTTATCATAAAGACAAAATGAGGTGCTGGGAATAGGCAGTGGCTTCTTTAGAATTTTGCCTGAAGTAGTGCCTAAATTGAAAACAGCATGGAAATGTTTTCTGCAATGTTCTAATATTTCCAGTCTCTAACCTGCAATGGCAAGAACGGAGTGAAATATGAAGACGTATGTATTGTGAGAAACCAGTTTGAAATTGTTTAGTTCAGATCTCGACGTCCTAAATAGGGAGCTCGTGGGGATGCTGCCTGTTTATGATTCTCCCTCTGAGGGTTTGGCAAACCATGAAAATGGAGTTCTGCTCCTTTGATGATGGAAAATGCAGTCTGTGGTCTTCAGTCCTAGTGTACAATTAGGATTAAGAAACAAGTGAGCTCATTTGGCTGAAAAAGTGAGAAAGATGCAGCCTAAAGCCTTCAAATCAATAGTCAAATTGGAAATAAAAGTGCAATCTTGTCGCTGAACAACAGTCTCTTCACTATGGACCAAATTTAACTGAGATGCCACACAGAATGGCAATTGGGAGAGAGAAGAATATGGTAACACATTAATTTAATATGGTGGATTTTGTTAGGTAAAGTCTAAGTTTTAGCTGCACCCTTCATTCTGGAGGTGTGTGTGCCACATACTCTTGCATTGTGCCCATTAGGTGAGCGTTTACTAACCCCTCTCCCTCCTCCCCTCTGCCCTCTCTCCACCACTTGAGTTTAATTCAGTTTTTCTCTCTTGTGGGCATGTAGTTGTTAATCTACTAGTTTCATAAGTATTGAGTACATTGGATAGATGCTTTTCCATTCTTGTGGTATTTTATGTTTGTACCCTCATGTTAATAGGAAATTTTAATTAGTTAATTAATTAATAAAAAATACAGTGAAAACCCAATTTGTAACTGAGCCTCACTCCATTCACCAAATAGGTTTACTTCCCACTCTTTAGCACATTTAGAGGGGGAGCATAGTTCTGACCATCTTCTAGTTATTACATAAGAAAACATTTTATGAAACATTTCATGTTGTACTTTCTCCTGGGTCTGTTTTCAGACACAGTGGGGATCCTAGAGTTTTCCAGAGGTTTTCAGAGCTGATGAGGAGATATGATTCAAAGCAGCAAATCCACAGAAGAAAAGGTAAGGAATTAATTTGGGGAGGGTGTTTCCTAGGAAGTTATGAGGACATGTTACTCATTGTAATGAGTTACCTGCTCTTGTAAAGAACATTGCATTGAGACACAGCCATGTTTATTATTGAACAAAGCAGGCAGCTATATGGTTGGAAATAACATTTAATAAAAAATAAAAACTGTAATACCAATTTCATGAAGATAAACATGAAGAGGCTCTTCCCTCTAATAATTTTGAGTAATTGACTTATCTAGAAAATAATAATCAGATGCTTGACATTAATACAAACTTACAATTAAATAAACTACATTGAAGACAAAAGTAGTAAATACTAAAGAGTTTTTACTTCCTAATTATTTCACTACCCTACCCTTTCCTAATGTCTGTGACATTGAAGTTGTTTGTTTCTGTTTGACCTGCATGCATTGTACCTGAAAGATGGCAATCTTTGTAGGATGGCAACTCTGACGGCCATTCCAGAAAAAGAGGTCCAAAATTGCTCGGAAGGGTGACAAGGCACTGGTGTCAGTGCACAGGGGAGTGTCTGGAAAGTGACCACAGTAATGTTTAGCAATGAGATATGTAGCACTTTTTGTGGGATGAGTTTGTGAACTTAACTGTCCTACTTTTTATATAACACTGAGCTACTGGGTATCTTCTCAGCTCTATACTCAGTGCTGTCAAGTCAGCAGTCTGAAATCGGCCAGGGCAGGGGTATCTACACCAAGAAAACTGGCAAGCACTATAAATCAGGGACTTTTCTCTCCAGAGAGCCAATTACTAAATACTGACTAGCATAGGCCACCTGAAATGTCACTCAGACCTACATCACAGTCAAATAACTTCTATTTTTAAGGATCTTATTTGAAAAGAAGACATGAACATAAAGTTTCCCTTTGATTGGAAATGTATATTTTGCCTTTTAACCAAAAAGTCCACTTCAGGGACAGGCTGAAGCAGGATTTCTGGAAGTTAATTCTAAGAAAATCACTTCAGTGGCCTTGCCCTAGAAGCTGCATGTGGGCTTTTAGAATGTAAAATTCTTTTATTTTACATTTCCCATCCATTTGAACTAGCACTTCACTGCTCTCTTTTTTCCACTGTTGTATCCTTCATCCTGTCTCCATCTCTAGCAGAGGCATCAGTCAGAGGACATGAGGCGTGTCTATCTGGGGAAATAAATGCATGGGCAGGCTTTCAAATATCTACAAAATGTCTCTCTATTCTGTCATCTCTGAAATTCTATTCATCATGGTAAGAATGTATATCAAACAATACTTTGTTTCCAAATCACACAAATGGCTGTAGAAGCGAGCAGTTACCACCTCATTTCTGTGGGCAGTTTATGGTTGAAACATCTCTCCAGTGAGGGTTAAAAAATGACATCCACTTTGATAGATCTTTAACAATTTATTATATCTTGAAAAATTGTCAGAAAGTATCCAATCAACCCTGTTAACAAGAAGAAGAAGCCACTGCACCCACTTCAGCCACTGCACCCACTTCAGTTGGAGAGACAGAGGGAAAATGCAATGTTGTTAGAAAGCAAAGAGTCAGCCTGCAGAAGGTAGAACAAATGTGAGCTTCTTCAGGGGAGCTGGAGATAGGAGGGGGTACTGGAACCTTGCAGCAAAGATGTCACATGAGGCAAAGAGAAAGGAAGATAAAAGCCCTGGCTCTTCCCCCACTCCTCCCCTCCTCCTCCTCCCTCTGTCTCTCTTTAGTTCATACATGCAGTTGGATTAATGTCAAGTTAAATATTAATTGTTTTGTGGTATGATTCCACTGGTCTTAAGGAAAATAATTAACCAAAATAGAGAAGAAGTTGTGATTAGGAAAGCCTATTAGGGTTCTGGGGGACCTGATCCAGGGTGGGGGCCGACAAGGGAGATAGCACTGAAGGAAGAAGGAGACTTCACACCAACTTCATGCGTAAAGTCTGAGAAGCCTGGAGAGGCATACACCATCCCACACACCGAGTGGCAGCTTGAGGCAGTGTAGTAGCACTCCAACTCCTCAGAAGCCTTATATTGATCTCTAAGACAAAGCAATTGTGAAAAAGTGCAAAGGGGTCAAAATTCAAAAGTAGGAAAAAATGAATCCCAGAAGGTTGGGTAGAAGAGCAACCACTGCGCAAATGGGAACACAGGGTGATAAATTGTCAACAATGGCTGATGACGCATTTAGAAAGGGGAAGGTGCAAACAAGTTTAATCTCCACAGGGCAAAAAAACAGCTTCCCTAATGTAACTGCTGATCAGGAGTTCAAAGGTCTCAACTCCAGCCCACTAGCCTGCTGATTCTCCTTGCAGGGATAGTTTCTTGTTTTTCTTTTTTTGACAAAGTCTCATTATGTCACCCTTAGTAGAGTGCCATGATGTCATAGCTTACAGCAACCTCAAACTCTTGGGCTCAAGCAATTCTCTTGCCTAGGCCTTGTGAGTAGCTGGAACTACAGGCACCTGCCATAACCACCAGCTAGTTTTACAGACCAGGGTCTTGTTCTTACTTAGGCTAGTTTCAAACCTGTGAGCTCAGGCTATCCACCTGCCTTGGCTGCCCAGAGTATTGGGATTACAGGTGTGAGCCACTGTGTGATGTTACCATGTCTGGGGACCTCTGGGCTCCTTTTCATTGTCTGTGGTCTTGAGAAAGAGCTGCAGGGATGGCCTGCCTTCATGCTTTATCCTGAATTTGAGGGCCTGCAGAGAGATCGCCTATCTCCCACAAAATTCAAGTACCCCGAACATGATGTCTTACACTTAACAATCTATGGACCCAGAGGCATCTTTGGGTCCACCTTGCCCAGTCACACCTACACATAAGATTTTGCCACCTTCTTCCCTAGACTTTTTTTTCCCTCAAAGTACCCAGTTAGGAGGTGGTATAAAACACATCTCACACACACACACACACACACACATCTCACACACACACACACACACATCTCACACACACACACAGTTGTTATGTGATTAATATGAAATTATTCTGAAAAAGGAAAGCTAATATTATTAGTTCCATAAGGGTTTCCTGAAACACTCATAAAGTAGTCATTTACAACTTCAATTGCTATTGCTAACAGCTAACTTGGAGATAAAAGACCTGACGCCGATTATTTAGCTGAGCAGGGTAAATTCTAAGGAAAGGCCTCATTCTTCCTCAGATGAAGAGTTATTTGTTTCTCTCTTTTTTCCTTCTTTTATTTTAGTTATATAGTTTATTTTCTTTGTTTTGTGTTGTTGTAGTTTCTGTTTGTTTGTTTTTTCCAGGAAAAAGTATTTGGCTTAGCTGGAGGAGTACACAGAATAAAGGGTGCTTTGGGTGTTCAGGGAGGCAGGGGAGGATGAATTTAGCCAAGTGGCCTATTTGGTGAAGGCATCCTTAACAATGATAATGGTATACTTTAAGATAACTAGAAGAGCAAAATTAGAATATTCATAACACAAATAAACGATAAATGTTTGAGGAGATGGACACCAAAATTATGCTGATTTGAATAATACACACTGTATACCAGTATAAAATCCTCACATGTACTTTATAAGTATATGCAACTATTATGTAGCCATAATACTGATAAAGAAAAAAATTAAAAAGAAAAAATATAATTGGAAGAAAGAGTCCAAAAGGACATTAGAGGTCTAATTCTCTAGTCATTTTGAGTTTAGGTTTCTTAAAACTCGCAGCTTGTAAATGAGCCTGACTTTATCAAAGTGAGGGCTAGAGATGTTTTGCATATGGGTCTCAGCCTAGAGAGCCTCACATTTACAATTTTATCATTTCCCCCAAATATTATGGATACATATATACACACACGCACATGCACATATACACACGTACACACACAGAATCCAGGCTGACATTGTATGGTGAAAAATTCCATAAAAATTCTAACTTAATATCTATTTGTTATGTTAATGATGATGGTAAAGTCTCCATTGTGAGAGTCCCCAGAAATGGACCTACCGAACATACAAAGAGCAAAACAAGCTGAAACTCTCTTGTATCCATAAGGAATTCTGGGTATGGCTTTATTTGGGGATACTGTTGGTGATGAGGATGGAGCATTGCCCAAATAAACATATTATCTAAAATTAGCTGCTTGGTCTACTAGACAAAACATAATATAAAGTAGGCATCCTCAAACTATGGCCTGCGGGCCACATGCAGCCTGCCAAGGACATTTATCTGGCCCCCCACGGGTGGTTTTGCTGCCGCTGCCTGTCCTGCTTAGCAGCCCAGCCGCAGCATCCGGGGCCCACAGTCCAGCCCTCCAACGGTCTGAGGGACAGTGAACTGGCCCCCTGTTTAAAAAGTTTGAGGACCCCTGGAAACGACCATGATAACAGGAGCAACCTGACAATTCTCTAGTGTCTTTAGCATCAGTCAAAATAGAATCCAATTGAGAAGTACTCTGCCTTCAATAAGAATTCCTTTTCAGCATGAATTTGCTTTCTTTCTTAATCAGAAAATAACTTCCAAAGATGAAAGAATATTCTATTTGGAAATGCATTTTAATATGCTGCATTTTTCTCTTTTCTTTGCCTTGTCCTGCCATCATTTCGGATGAGATGTTTTCAGACAAACTTTTGCCTTTCTTACATCTTCTCATGAACAGATGCTTCAACTTAGGAAAAGGTTGCACTCTGTCTCTCTTTTCCTCTTTCTCTTCCCTTCCTTTCTTTCACCTCATCATGAAAGAACTGCCAGATTTCACTGATTCATGGCAAAAGGTTCTATAATAGTTAAAAAAAGCTCAAAATACTTTTGATTCTATAATATCAAAATGCCAAGTATGGCAGGGGAGAGGGTTCTTTTGAGTCTTCAACTCAGAGATATAAACATGCATTCTCACATCCACTGACACACATATAAACACACTCACACCCTGACATATTTACATATATATATATATATATATATACACTTACACAAACACATACACACAGATACAAACACATATACACGTACACTCATTCAAACTCAAGCACATACTTATGCATACATATGGAGCAAGCTCTGTGAACAAAAGTAAAGAAGCTTGGCCATTAGGTAAAAAGAAAAAAACACAAAAGTTTTCCCTTTCTCCATAACAGAAGAGGATTCTTAGGGTTACACTTTGAAGGATTCACAAATCTTTGTTCTGTTCAAAGTCACCACTGATCTCCAGTTCACGCTGCTCCACATGTGAGGTGAGACGAATACGGGCTTCTCTTCCTTTGATTCTTAGGTCAGCAGCTCTGAGCACTTGGCCCTCACTTAGCCTGTCACTCAGAGAAAGGGAACATTAGGTAATTAATTTGAGTTCTCAGAAATGTACTTGTAACCTTGAGGCAGGCCCATCAGATTCCAGGGAGCTCTCAACCACGTCCTGTGGCTTTTGTGCCTGGCTCTGAGATGGAATTCACACTCCCTGATGTCCCCTGGCTCTGTTATTGTACATGAAATATTTTTGATTCATCATTAAAGCATTTTGTAATAGGCTGTGTTATTTCTGAGTTGTATAAGGAGGACACATGCAAGGAAAGATTTATTTAAATAAATGCTTGGGAGAGACATTAATGTTTAAATCATGAATACATACAGCTTGGAGGATATAAAGAATATAAACTACATCACTGGTGGCTCTTTTGGTCTCAAGCCATGGAAAATTTAACTCAAAAACATTGGGAAATGCATTGGTTTATACAGACACTCCTTTTTCTCCCCAATTTCTTATCCACTCTTTTCTCTGCTGAGTTCCTTCTCTAAGCCCAGGCCTGGCCTTTGAGATAACCTATGAAATCTTCATGCTGACACCAGTAGTAAGGCATCTTCTCTCTCTTCCTAGCAACTCCAAAGAAGCTGTGGGAACTGGACTCATTTGTTCTGATGGAAAAGTACAGCCATCCCAGAAGCAATAAAGTGGAGGTCTTATGGACTAGTCATGATTTATATTTCCATCTCTGCAGCCAGGGCCAGGGTGAGTTATGGCAGGCCTTAAGAAGTCAGCACAGCAATTGGGCCATTTCAGGTCTGAGCTCCAGGACTTAAAGTTTTTAAAAAGCCAATAAGATTGCATGAAGAATGGGATCATAAAGGAAAAAGATAGCTGAGTAGTATTCCATGGCGTACACATACCACATTTTATTAATACATTCATTTATTGATAGGCACTTGGGTTGTTTTGACATCTTTGTGATTGTGCTGCTATAAACATTCAAGTGCAAGTGTCTTTTCTATAAAATGTCTTTTTTTCATTTAGGAAAATAGCCAGTAGTGGGATTTCTGGATCAAATTCTAGGTCTACTTTTAGTTCTTTGAGGTATCTCCATGTGGCTTTCCATAGAGGTTGTACTAGAATTCAAGTAGGTTGGAGAGGGGAGGAGAGGATGGGTATATTCCCTCCTAATATGTACAATGCACATACTTTCTGGGTGAAGGGAACACTTACAACTTTTACTTAAAATATATAAAAGCAAATTATGGAACCAAAACATGTGTATCCCTGTAATATTCTGAAATAAAACAAATTACACCACATGGGTTTTGGTACCTCTATCACCAATTCTTTATCTTATTCTCTGCCATGGTTTCAAAGAGAGAAAATGTGTGTTCCCAATATCTCCTAGTTTAGACACTGCTCACTCACCCTCCATGCCCAACACCACACGTGGGCCTTCTCTTTCTGTATTGTGCATCATCATTTAACTATCTGTTCTCCCCATGTCCCTTGGAGCCTGGGCCTCTGATTCGTTAGGTTTTCAGAGTTTGTTTGTTTATTTATTTGTTCATTTTTCATTTAGTCCTCTCTACTCTGGCAGAGGAAGAACCTCACCTAGAATAGTGTTTGTACTTGAGAGCCCCGTGTTTAAAGTGATTGCAGAATCTCTGGGGAGGAAGCAGAGGCAGACTCCAGTGCCCAGAGCACTGTCACCTTCCTCTTCCACAGGGAAAATATACACTTTCTTCCTTCAGGAGGTATCCCCAGAGAGCTATGTGTCATCTGTTGATATTTTTGTGCAACACCCTGTTCTTTAGTCATTCCAGTGCTGCCTCAGTTTCCCACCACCTTTTTCAGGTTGAGTGTATAAACCAGAGACTTAAGGGTTGGTCACTGGAAGAGGCTCTGGTCTTTTCCAGTACAAACATCTTTTTTTTTTTTTGAGACAGGAGCCTCAAGCTGTCCCCCTGGGTAGAGTGCCATGGCATCTCAGCTCACAGCAACCTCCCACTCCTGGGCTCAAGCCAGTCTCCTGCCTCAGCCTCCCAAGTAGCTGGGACCACAGGTGCCCGCCATAATGCCCTGCTATTTTTTGGTTGCAGCCGTCATTGTTGTTTGGCGGGCCCGGGCCGGATTCGAACCGCCACCTTGGGTGTACGTGGCTGGCGCCTTAGCCACTTGAGCCACAGGTGCCGAGCCAGTACAAACATCTTAAATGAGTCATCTGAAATGCATTGAAAGTAACATGCTGGACAGATCCTTTTGTTTATCTAAATTCACCTATGCTTATTTCCCATTTTATTGGCACAGATTGCAACAGATTCCACATACGTACTAACCTAATAGGAAGGGTGTTCCTGTTATCATTTGCCCTAAAACTATAACCTTAAATTTTTGGATATAGGAAAAAAGAAAGAAAATCTCAATAATTGGAATTTCACCCTTGGAGTCATATTTATGTGGGTATAAAGTAAAAATGAAAAAGAAAAAATCTGGGTTTTGTGAAGGCTAATTTTTAAAACACTTTAAGTAGACAAGGAGAAACAGATTTCATTCATACTGTAAGGAGCTACCCATAGGAGAAATAAGTGCTTTCAAATATTTATTATTGTGACTTAATCATATGTTATAGAATCATTATTTTTTGGACGAGAAGTGGTCGTTCACATTTACTCAGGTCTCAGCCCCAATATTTGAACAAAGCAATTTAAGGGATAGAAATAGCCATTTTAATACCAATTATAAATCATAACCCATAAACCCATAATTTATAATTGGTATTAGCATCATTTTGATATGCTAATACAGTTTTGGGGGTGTGAGTAATCTTTCATTTGTTTGAGGAAGGTTGATATAGTGCTTCCCAAGTCATTGACTTTGTGTCACACCCACCACTCATATGTTACTCGTGGTTTTTCCTATCAACCTTGGGAAATGGCTATCAGCATCATCATTTCAGAAAATAATTTTAAAGGTTATAACCTCTTGGCAAGTTGTTCACAGCCAAATGGCTAATAAACATTAAATGTGGGTTTGTATATCCTGTGCTATCAAATCCCTTAAGAGCTCAATTTCTCTTTGCTCAACTGCCCAGTGTTAAAGTAGAGTTCTAACAAATGTTCCATAGCGTTGCTTTCTTTCCTCACCTCTTTCATCATTTATTTTCTTTCTTCTCTTTAAGTATCTACACAACAGAATACTCTTTAAGTCAGGCTAAATTCAAAACTTCATAGGCTCCTTCTCCTGTTTTAATTCTCTTTTAGTGAGACCCTCCTCTCCCTAGAAAAGCTTTCTTTCAAGTTATTAATTTTCTTACTCTAAGACAAAACATCTTTTTTTCCTCCTTATTTAAAATGTTATTCTGAAATTCTGGGTAGCTAGAAAGCATATGGCCACATCTGCTTTGCTGGGGATGACCTTGTTTATCTGGGTAAAGTAGTGTTTTCTAGACTTTTCCATGAAAAGCATTTTTTTCCCCAATCCTCTTCTTCTTCCTCCCCATTTCTAGATTATATTCTTTCAAGCAAGTATTCAAGCATGAGAGGCATGCTTTACCTTCTTAAGGGTTTATTATATATGATTAAGACATGTTTTTGATTTAACTCAAAAAAACTAAAGTGATAGCCAATAGATTAACTTATCAGGCATATAGTATATTACAATGAAACATGATTAAAAGAAGTGAAAAAATTTGAGGTGACAATTTTCAAAGTAATTTTTTTGAGGAAGAATCTTGCTCTTTTGCCTAAGCTAGAGTGCAGTGGCTTTATCATAGCTCACCGTGACCTCAAACTCCCAGGTTCAAGCCATCCTCCTGCCTTAGCCTCTCAAATGGCTGAGAGGTGTATACTACAGCCTCAGGTGTATACTACAGAGGTGTATACAGGACCTGTATACTACAGGTGTATACCATGAAACTGGCCAACGTTCCTATTTTTGGTAGAGACAGGGTCTCACTACATTGTCTGGACTCCTAGAATCAAGACATACAATCACCTCAGCCTCCAAAACTGCTGGGATTTTAGCCATGAGCCACCATGGTCAGGCTCAAACTAAATATTAGTCTGACAGTCTTCCAGGGGTCCTCAAACTTTTTAAACAGGGGGCCAGTTCACTGTCCCTCAGATCATTAGAGGATCAGCCTGCAGGCTCTGGGACAAGTTGGCTGCTAAGCAGTACAGGCAGCGGCAGCAATAACACCCAGTGGGCAGGATAAATGTCCTAGGCGGGCCGCATGTGCCCGTGGGCCATAGTTTGAGGACACCTGGTACCTATAAGAACACAAAGAAAGTGCACTCAGAATTGCATATCCATGGCAGAGGATCCCATAGGCTCTGTACCTAATTATATTATTAAATAAGAATTATATGATCTTCAAAATACAAAGGGCCAAGGAGTCAGTAATAGCTTATCTTTCATTCTTACATTTTCCAGGATCTCAAACTGAAATACCCAAGGGGCCACACAAGTATACTAATAGAAGAAAATATTTTAATGGAGAAAATAAATGTAATCTTGTTAAACTTTGAAAATACACATGAAAGTGGGTATAAATACTAAATATTTTTAATAGCATTATGTCATTTGATCCACTGCCGATCACTTCGATAGGTGTTATTTATCTCATTTAATTGATGTGGACATTGAAGTTCATGGAAGTTACTGGATTTGCTATGGGTCCAGCAGACAGCACAGCAGAACAAGGAAATGACCCCATAGCCTGCGATCTTTAACTACGCCATAACAACCTCCTTGAATAAAATGTTTTAAGAAAGGCAGCATTTATACTCTGGGGTAATTTTCCTCTTGTTCAGAGCACCAGGCTGAGATAAGTACATTTGTATTGTAAACAATGTAAATGTCTTCTAGGAATCCTAACTTTCTATCTTAGCTTTGATTGGTTAAAATACATATTGAGGCAAAACCTATGTGCTAATCTTTTGTGTGTTTGTTTTTAGAAAGTGTGATTCTAGAGTAGCAAGTGCAAATTGA
The DNA here is from genome assembly GCF_000181295.1 of Otolemur garnettii. Lineage (NCBI taxonomy): Eukaryota > Metazoa > Chordata > Mammalia > Primates > Galagidae > Otolemur > Otolemur garnettii. The sequence goes on from NW_003852494.1 coordinate 6,536,504, forward strand.
AAGAGGAAGAGAGTCGGGGGGGGGGGGAAGGAAATGCAAACGCAAAGAATGCTATCTTTTCCTCAGGAAACACAGAGAACTGTGGGTATGTGCAGAGAGGCCCTTAGGAACTAGAGTTTTGTGGAACAATCTGTTAGGGGAGCTGGAGGAAGTCTTTGTCTGTGGAGCATCCTTTCCTCTCTTATGGTGGTCAGAACTTTTTCCTCTTCTGGGTCAGGTCACTTAGCGATTGGCTTAGCTTTGAAACATGGCAAAGGCAGCTGGTGCATTAACACCCAGGGAAATTAGTGGAGCGGGACTTGTGGAACCTATCTACTGAGATTTTTGTTGTAGTAGTTACTGTGTTTTTTAGTTCTAAAACTTCCATTTTGTTCTTCCTTATGTCTTCAGTTTTGGCTGAGACTTCATTTATTTGCTGAGGATTTCTTCTGAGGTGTGGTACTCATCACTCATTGAAAAATTTGATCATGGCTGCTTTAAATCTGTCTCTATTATCTTGATATTGGCACCTGTTGATGGTCTTTTTTCATTTGGTTTGAGATCTAATAAGTTCTTTGAATGACAAGTGGTTTTTGGTTTAAAACTAGATGTTTTATGTATTGTGTTAGGAAACTCTGGCTCTTATTTACATGCTCTATTTGAATTGGCATTCTTTGGTACAGTTTTATCAGGGAAAGAGAGGAATTCTGCTTTATTTCTTCCAGACAGAAATAGATATTAGTGGTCTCAGTAGGCCTCCACTGACATCTCAGGGAGATGCTTGTTAACTGGTGGGGGTCAGAATTCTGGTTCCCAGCTTTGTCTTGACTGACACATTGGTAAGATGGTCTTATTGCCACTGGACAGTGGTAAAAATCTGACTTTCCACCAGGCATCCACTTACACCACTTAGCAGGGAAGGGGAGGGAGATTTCATTACTGCCAGGTAGGGGTAGAAGTCAGGTCTTCCCATGTGGTTTCCTCTGAGACAGCAGTAATGGATGAGAATAGAGAACTTATTACCAGCCAGCAGGGATGAAAGTCTCGGGAACATACTTGGCCTTCTCTGACACTACCACAGCAGGAGTGTTGAGACGCCTTATTAAAGATGTATGAGGGTGAAAATCTAAGCTCTTCCCTCCACTTAAAAGCATAATTTTGTTTTGTTTTTGTCCCTGTGATGCTTGACTATCCTAGAATATTTATTGTTCATAATTTTTCTGTCTTTTAGCTATGGAATGTTGGCTTCTATTTATATTTTTGTTTATTTATTTATTTTTGTCTGTGCTCATAGGAGTTTCTCATTTGCTGATTTCTTCAGCTCCAAATATAGGATATATGAAGCAAAAAGAACACTCATGGGACGAGCCACCATGTCGTTTTCCTTGTGTTTTGAGGTCTTTGGCCAGCCTACCTTCATCTTTGCACCTTTCAGAGCATTATATATACATATATATGTGTGTGTGTGTATATATATATATATAGAGAGAGAGAGAGAGAGAGCACGCTTTTATATATGTCTAGGGTTTTTAGATATACTTATAAGGAAGAATAGAACAAAGTAGTCTATTTAATCTTTTTCCAGAAATGGGAGTTTTGAAGTGTTATTTATTTATGTATTTTTGTAATTATTTCTAAACCATTTCTGTAATGAGTTCAGCTAGGAAGTAAGTACTGATAGAGGAGAGGCTAGAGAACCAAACTATATGACATTTACCTTATTTAGAGGGGATATCTTTGAAGTGGTGGTAATTTCTTTTTAAGAGGTAACAATAACATTGGGCAGCATATAAAGCAGCATTTGTTGTTAATATGTTGGAGGATTTCTCTCTTTTTCTTTTTATACTGGGGAACCAGTACAGAAAGAAACTTAATGCTTAAGAGGAACTTAGTGCTTCTTTTCCCACAGGGAAAGTGAATCTGGCTAAGTCAGGACCACGGGGTTTCCCTAATTATTCATTGTCCTGTATAATTGGCCGGCATTACCAAGATGTTATTTCTGTATGCAGCAATCACAAGGAATCTCTCAATTAAGCTTTCAGTGAATGATGGAGGATCTGATCCTGGACGACTGAAAGTGAGACTTCATGTGGATCAGGAAGCTGGCTAGGAGGCTTTTACTGCCTTCCTTTATCCCAGTCACTGCTAGCCAGCACCAGATCCCACAGCAGACCACCCCTGTGTCCTCAGCTGGACTCGAACAGGAGCCCATCCAGGAAGCTGAGATTCTCTGAAGGGCAGAGTGTGGGCACAGTAGAGAGGACATGGGGCAGGACCAGAGGAGAGAACCCCCAGACTCAAGGTGATTATAACAGTCTATAGTCGCGGTGCTGTCAGGGAGGGCAGTTCAAGCTCCTGTAGCCCTTTCATTTTAAGATGCAGAAACTGAGTCCCGGGGATGAGTGAAGAATGAACCAAGGTCATGGAGTGTATTCTCTACAAAGAATTCAGAGTAAATTTTAAAAACAATCACATTGTTCAGCAATCAGATCACATTGCTCCCCTGCTCAGAGTTTTCCACTTTGCTTCCTAACTCTACCAGAAAAACACTGAAATACCTAAAAGACCCAACGTACCTGTGCTGTACCTGCCCACCCTGCCTCATCTCCAGCCCCCTGGGCCGATCTGCTCCCAGGGTAGCCTGGCTTGCTGCATTATGGCTCAAGGCCTTGGGCTTGCTGCTGCCTCTGCCTGGAAGGAGGAAGTTTATTCAGATTCTCTCTCAAGTGGCTTTTTTCTGCATTAGGATTCAGTTTAAGCATTACCTTTTTTTTTTTTTTTTTCAGTTTTTGGCTGGGGCTGGGCTCAGAGCCCACCACCTCCAGCATATGGGGTCAGCGCCCTACTCCTTTGAGCCATAGGCGCCACCCTAAGTATCACCTTTTTTGAGAGAGTTTCCTTGAACCCCAGTTAACCTAATAGCCCCATGACAGTTTTATCTTCTTACCAGCTGTCATTTTGTCAATTGATGACTTATCAGGATTGCCAGATTTAGCAAATAACAATATAGGTTACTAAGTTACATTGTAATTTCAAATGAACAACATTCATCCATTGAAGACCTTATTTTTTCTTCAGTTTATGTTCCAGTTAAGAATTGCTCTATAACAAATGACTCCAATACTTAAAAACGTAAAAGAATTATGATTTTACTTGTAATGTTGTAGGTCAGGTATTCAGGAAGGGCTCAGCTGGCTAGTTTTTGAAGTGGGTCTCTTGCAATTAAAATTAGGTATTAGCTAGTTGACAATGGGGTGCAATGGCACACTCATTCAGCTGCCTCAGCTATTGGCCTGTAGCTCAGCTGGGGCTGTTGGTTACATGCACATGGTTTCTCCTTACATGTCATCTGGTGTCCCCCAAAGCAAGTGCCCCCAGAGGACTGTGTGGATGTTGTATGACACTTTTTTGCTTGGGTTCTGAAGGAATGTGGCATCACTTCTGCCATACTTTAACAATTGAAGTTGTCAAAAGTCTACTCAAATTCAAGGGGAGGGGATATAGACCTTATATCTTGATAGAGTGAAGTTCAAAAAACTCAGAGCCATCATTTTATACCACCCATGTCATCCCTATCTCCACCCATACTTCCTTTTTCTTCCTATATGTGCTACTCTAACATATTGGATATATGTGCGTAGAAGTATTTTAATTCTTGAAAGATACATAGCGATTAGCTGGTAAGCACAGCTTTCATCTAAATAAATAGTATTGTGCTCTGATCCTTGGCCTATTTTTTCTTAACATTTTCTACTTCATAATGTATTTTTAAACCTACCCATTTTAGTGCCATTGTCTGTGGAACTCTGCTGGCTACTTATATAGACTTGAGCCCAAGTAACATATTCATTATCTGAACTATCATGTTTATGGGCTGAATTGTGTCTCCCTAAGGAGATATATTGAATCCCTAAACTCTGATGTTTGTGAAATGGGACCGTATTTGGAAGAAGAGTCTCTGCAGATGTAATCTAGTTAAGATGAGGTCATCCTGGGGTAGGACGGGCCCTCAGTCTAATATACCTTGTGTTCTTGCAATAGGAGAAAACAGACACACACACACACAGAGGGAGAACATCATGTGAAGTCTCAGGCCATGGCTGTGAGTGGAGTAATGTGTCTACAAGCAGAGGGACTTCATGGTGTGTAGATAACCAGCAGAAACTAGGAGAGAGGCGTGGAACCAGTAGGGACCATGCCTGCTGACACTTTAATTTTATATTTTCAGCCTCGAGAACTGTGAGACAAAGAAGTTCATTACAGAAAATCTGAACTTTATTACAGAAGCCCTAAGCAATCTACTACAATCCTTGTCAAAAAATATTTACTGATGCTTGGCCAAATGAAACACAGGGGTGAAACCAAACTTCTTTAGTCCAAAGAAAAGGGCTGGATGTTTACTTTGCATACATTCAACTATCTGCTTGCCATAATTAATGGTTGTTCTTGTATTGAACATACGTATTTCTTTCTATTATAAACACATCATCTGTATAAGGAAGGTCCTTGTTCATTGTGTTCTCCCCAGGAATAACTTTTCCTCTGTCATCATGGAGAAATAGAGGTTCCATTTTTGAGAGATTGGACGTCATAATCCTGGCCAGCAACTCTTTTAGAAAATGTTATTTCTTCACACACTGTGTCTACCCTTAGAAGCTTTAAGAATCTCAGGACAAAGGCTGTGCCTTGGCTAAATTTGGAGTCCACTGCTTTGAATAAATGCACGTACGTATACACACACATGTTTCTTCAGAAAGGAACTAGGTGACAATTTATACATTTTCCCTTCCCAAAGTTAACTTTGTCTTTCATCACTATTGTTGCATGTAAGATAATAGTACTCATACACCAGGGTGTGCCATAGAGAATGTGCTTACAGAACCTGTGTGTGGCCATTGAAATAATCAAAACTTATGGTGCGGAAGTGGCCTGAAAGGACAGTTTGTAATGAGATTACACAGGACAAATACCATAACCCCAGGAGTAAATCCTGAGAATAGCAACAGGACCGAACCCCAGAAAGTCCTCAAAGCAGTTTGCCTTACAATTGAAAGCAGCTATTTTATCTGTGAAAAATAATACAAAAGTGGGACAAGCTATAGAAGATCAATTTGAAATCATCTGAAGCGACAAGAAAGATGTTCTTCAAAGACTTCTTTCTAAATGGATGTATACATGTTTCTGTGATGGCCTTTTAATAAAGATAGACAGAGAGCCACATGGGGTTTACTACCCTTTCTCTGAAGTAACCCATGATGCAAATGTTAACATTTAACACAATTATGAACAATATAAGCTGCTTCCTTTGAGAAGATAGAGTTATGACTCTTTAATGAATATGATGCCTTTATTAACATAAAACTGTTGGAAAGATGTGTCTTTTTCTTTTGTTGGGAGGAAAGTTAATCTGCAATTCTCTTTCTGGATAGAAGAAGCACATCACAAGGGTTGATTTTTACAAGTAAGATGGAATTCTTTTTTAGGGAAAGTCAGGGTCAAAATTGCCATTCCAGGTGCTATTCAGTCCTCAGGCCACTTGTGAGGTCATGTGCTCCCGTTTTACAGATAAAAAACCTAAGATGGAGTAGGTCCGACCGAGGACCCCTGAAAATGTAAAGCAACCTGAGAACTTAGTTGCTATTGATGAAATAAAACAATTAATGCTTTATATAAAAAGAAATACAAAAACAACCAATCAACAAGCATCTTTCACATTCCGACTTTGGTGCCGCGGGCATGAAGGTGAGGTCTGAGCTCTCTGCTACACAGGTGGCCTGGCTCAGGTGCAGCCCAAACTTCTGTTTTTCTTGGTGTTCTGAGCCTGGAAATGATGAATAAAGGCTTCTGTTCCATCCTGATCGATGATTCACAGATAACCGGGAGAAGTTCTTTAGTTTTCTAGTTTGAAACAAAAGTAGTAGACAAGATGCTCACTCCTGAGGGACTTGAAGAGTACACAAGCCAGCAGCCTGGGTGTGCCAATTTGTCCCATAGGTGTGCAACTCCTTTTGTTTTACTCACACTCTGCTCTAGATGTTTTGAGTCAATATTTTAAAATTGGGAGATTTGCTTCCCTAGCTCATGTAATAAAAAAAGGAGGGGAGAACCCTGCCCTGACTTTCCTTGGGGGGATTGTCCTAGAATGCCATCCTTATTTCTGCATGCCAAGTGCTGAGGGTACTCAGCTGCTCCTGAGATGGTGGCAGTGGTGGGCTGGCCTTGATGGCAGATGGGCAGGAACGGTGAGCAGGAGCCCCTCCAGCTTTCCCCAGTAGTGAGCTGCCTGCTTTGAAGAGCTCATGCTCAGAACCTCAGAGGTTTGTACTCTGCAGGTGGACAGGCTACCCATTGACTGAAAAATAGTGTACAATGTTACTGATTTTCATGTAAAAGATGATCCTTAGAATCACTAGTTTTCTCTCTTGCAAAAAAAAAAATTGGGATATTTGATACAAATCTATGTATTCCTATCATTGTATCAAAAATATTAGGGTCAGGTGCAGTGGCTCACACTTGTAATCCTAGCACTCTGGGAGGCTGAGGCAGGTGGATTGCTTGAGCTTGGGAGTTCAAGACCAGCCTGAGCAAGAGCAAGACCCCATCTCTACTATGAATAGAAAAACTCACTGAGTGTTGTGGTGGGCACGTGTTGTCCCAGCTACTGGGGAAACTGAGGCAAGAGGACTACTTGAGTTCAAGAGTTTGACAGTTGCTGTGAGCTATGACACCAAGCACTCTACCCAAGGTGATGAAGTGAAACTCTATTTCAAATAAATAAATAAATAAACTATCATAGCAGGCCCAGGCAACTCTAGCCTTGCCTTCCTGCTTGACAAGAATTGTCTGTAACTGAGCAACAGCTGCTGCTTGTCCATGGGTGTGTTGATTTCCCCACCAAGTTGCTGCAATCCCCACCATGCTTTGTTGCCTGCCTGAAACTATTGCCAATGCTAGTTCTTACATATTATTGTGCTTGAACCACTGATTTTTTTAATGCACAAAAAGGAAAACAAATATTTCCCATATCCATATCAGTATCAAAAAGGGAAGAAAAAATAGACCAATAGACCAAAAGTAGCTAATTTCAAGAACAATGGCTTCCATAGATTCCTGAATTTGTCACCCACATCCCAGTTGGGGCTTCTTATCTCTGAACTAAAAATCCAATGGTTTTATGTAGCCTCTTCAGTGAAGAAAAGATAAATAAAATAAATAAAAATAGGCTGGGCACGAGAGGATCACTTGAGGTCAGGAGTTAGAGGTTAGCCTGAGCAAGAATGAGAGCCCCCATCTCTATTAAAAGTAGAAAAAAAAAATAGCCAGTCATAGTGGCACATGCCTATTGTCTCAGTTACTTGGGAGGGTGAGGCAAGAGGATTGCTTGGGCTAGAAGTCTGAGGCTGCTGTGAGCTGTGATGACAGCAGTGCACTCATGCCTGAGCATCTGAGCAAGATCCTGCCTCAAAAATAAATAAATAAATAAATAAATAAATAAATAAATCCTCCAAGGTGGCACTTTCTTGAGCCTCTTTATTTTATTTTTTTAATTGCTCTTTGAGTTTCTCCCCTAATTTTTTTTCTCCTTACTCAATATTAATTAAATACCTATAAGTGTTTATTAAAAGCTGAGGCATGTATAGAAGCCAAAAAAAAATTTAAAACATACTTAATTTACTCATAAAGTTTAGATCTTATTTTTGAAGACATATGAAAAATATAAATAATGATGCCTCATTCCATGACAATAATAGGAAGCCATTTATCTGACACACAGTATTTGTTCGGTCCCGTGTCAGAAATTCTCATACCTTGTCTCATTTAACTCTCACAAAGATCCTGAGAGGTGCGTATTCTCATTCTTCTTTAACAGACATGGAAACTGAGGCTTAGAAACTTGTCCCAGGTTGTCCAGCCAGTGGCAGGCCTGGGTTGTGAAGCCCAGTTCAACATCTTCTGAAGTCATGAACATTGTGTTCATGACCAGCATGGCTGGGAGTCCACAGACATTTTTTAGCTTATCTTCAGATTCTTCATAGGATGGATTTATAAATGCTTTCTTCCTTCCAAGGACCTTTTAATTTTTTTCTCCTTTTCTTGTTTGGATTCAAGTATAGAGATTTGATTTAATTGTGCTCATCACCCACGGCACAAAATCATCATTAATTTGTGCGTGTTCCTGTTGTGGTCATGTTCATTTCCCCTCCTCTAATACAAATCTCTTCTTCATTCCTGGTCCTGCACAGACACCCGCTGGGATGTGTTTGCAGTATGCACTTAACCCTGACATAGTCTTGCAGAATACCTCGTAGTGTTTTACGTGTTTCTTAATTCACGTGATGTTGGAGTAAATGTCATGATCATTCTCAGGTTCGTCTCACCTGTTGCTTTGGTAGCCACGTCAGGGCTGGTTTTTATGATCGGGTTAGTGCAAAGCAAAGAAATGAAGGGAGGGAGCATTTATGTTTTCCTGAAAATTTCTTTAAACTGCAGGTTAAAGAGTCTGGAACTCCTGGAGTTAAAAGTACATATTCTATGGCACGTATGTTTTGGGAGGCGATGATAAAACCATACTATTGAGGGTTGTCAGATTTAACAAATAAAAGCACAGGATGCTTGGTTAAAATCGAATTGCAGGTAAAGAACGCATATCTTTTTCAACCTAAATATGTCCCATACAATATTTAAGACATACTATATTATGAACGTATTTATTGTTTATTTCATACTCATTTTTTTTTTTTGAGACAAAGTCTCACTATGTTGCTCTCGGTACAGTGCTGTGGCATCACAACTCACAGCAACCTCAAACTCTTGGGCTTAAGCAATTCACTTGCCTCAGCCCACCAGAGTAGCTGGAACTATAGCATCTACCACAATGCCTGGCTAGTTTTTTGTTGCAATTGTCATTGTTGTTTACCAGGCCTGGCCAGGGTTCAAACAACTCAAATTTAACAGGGTGTTCCTGTACAATATAGTTTGGGTATTTCCCACCCCTCCCCCTCATAAATCTCATGTTGAAATTTGATCCTCAATGCTGGAGGTCAGGCCTGGTAGGAGGTGTTTGCTTCTTGGAGTGGGTCCCATCTGAGTAGCTGGGTGCCCTTGGTAATGAGTAATTTTTCTCTATTAGTTCACTGGAAAGCTGGTTGTTTGAATCCGGCACCTTCTCATCCCTGTCTGGATGGCTCTCTGGTCAGGTGACACACCTGTTTCCCCCTCGCCTTCTGTCTTGAGTGGAAGCGCCCTGAAATCCACACCAGAAGCAGATGCTGGGGCCATGCTCCTCTCACTGAAGAAGAAGAAATAAATCTTCAGCTTCGTAGTGATCCTGAGAAAGCAGCAGGCAGCTGCAGAAGAACTCCTCCTCTCCAGATAAGAATAAACTTTATACTGAGCTAGAACAACCTTGAAAAGCAAAAGTAAAAAAAAAGACTCTGTAACTAATAACAGTACCCTGGTTTCTAACATCTGTCGCCATAACTATGTAGCTGATATTGAACTGAAGGAAAAAAAAGGTATAGAAGAGTTTAGAAAATACTGTTCCCTGGAACTCAGCATTTCATGCCTTGAGGTGCCGGAGTTCTCACCAGCAATTAAAGATTCCTTCCTCTTTGTTGTTGATATAAGTGTCTGTCTGTCTTAATTCTCTATTTCTCTGCAACAGCACAGCCTGCAGAACCATGAGCCAAGTAAACCTCTTTTCTTTATATTGAAGAATTCATTATTTATTATTAATTAATTAATTTATTTATTATTAATTAATTCCAATAAATTACCCAGCCTCATGTGTCTCTTTATAGCAACACAAAACAGACTAAGATACAGTCCTGTATCTGGTAACTCTAACTACACTATATTGACATGAATGAAGCTGCACACAGTGACCAGGGGAACTTCCACTGTCAGACAGAGACACAGAGGATCAGTGTCTCCAGGATGGGGGTTGACAGAGTTAGCAGAGGCCACTTCAGACAGAAAGCTCCATTTGTACTAAACATATTGGAGGATTAAACTGCGAAGCAGGATTATTCACTAGGACTTACAAAGCTGGTTTAGCACAAGCAAATTGTTTGCAGCCTGGGGAGATCAATTAGGACATGAAAGTGTGAAAGTGTAATGCCATTAACTTAGACAATACAAAGATCCATAACTTGATGAAGCCAAACATCCCTCATCCTCCCTCAGCTTCCCAATTGCTACTTTTTCTTTCCCTATCACTTTGTCATTTTAACTTTGATTACCATAATTTATGGGAAGTGAAAATAATGGATATTTATAATGTGAAATTATTTGCATACATCATATTGGGTTTTCACTGTATTTTTCCCAGTTGGCCAAAGTTGATTCTAATAGCTACTTGTGATTTTTTGAAGACAATATTATAATGAAAATCTCATCTCTCATGAAATAAATCGGCTTATTTTAATGCTTATCAGGGTTCTTATTTTAATATAAACATCATCCATTTCCTCCTAAAAAGAAAGCTTTTATTTTTTATATAACAAAAATTGAGAGGGTCTGTCTATTTTTGTTCTAGGGTAATGGAACACATACATCAATGTATAATGAATGACAGCATTTGGGAGGCTCAGGTGTGGAGACCCTGCCTATCACGTACATTGTTTCACTTATGCTGATACTAAAAATGAGATGTGCTAGTAGAACAAAGAAATAAAAAATGTAATCTTTGAAAGAATCCATCAATATCAACTTTTGGTACCAAAACAATGTGGCATATACTGAATTTCCCCTACTCTCCACCTGTAAATACGACTAACACTCCTAGGTCATTTGTAACCAACTGTGATTGTGGAGGAATAAAGGCGGGCTAGCTGGAGACTCCAGACTTGAGCGACAATGTGGTCTGGTTCCTGGATTTAATTCTATTTCCCACATATCTTCCAGTCTAGGAGTATGTTCTGGAACCACCATCAGATGTAGGCAAAATACCCAAGAAAAGCCTCTTTTCTCTGGTCAAAGGACTGTGTTGGGGGAGCCAAGAGACACCTGTTGCACCCTTGAGCTGTGCTCTGGGTGGTTTGCCTACAGCATTTCAGGGCAGCTGTGGAGACGCTCATCCCTCACTATGCACTGGGGCACAGGCAGGCTGACCCACCCACGGTGGTGGCAGCCAAGCCCTCGGAGGCTTATCCATCCCCGGTGCTGCATTCGGTGGCATCAAGAGACCCAAGACTGGCAGAATCTGCCACTTCTATGGAAGATGACCCAGGAAAGTGTCTTCTGTACCTGCAGGTGGCACCAGTGGGAACTGGGCAAGAGCCCTGCAGCACCACAAGAATCACATCACCAAGAAAAGCATCACAAGGCTCTGAAAACTAAACTGTCATTACCACTATGTAACAAAAATAAAGACTACATTCATGCTAAGTCTAAACAGGGCTACAGCCCACTACAAGAAAAGATTTAGATAAAACTAAGTGTCTCCTAATATAATAATGACCAATTACGGCTGAAAATCAATCAACTTATCAAGAACTAGGACAACCACAGATTGATAAAAAGTATGTACCAGACACACATGCTCACATATGTTGTGTTGATATAGAAATGAGATGTACTAGTAGAACAAAGAAATGAAAAACTATAGTATTTGAAAGAATGCATCAATATTGACTTACGGTACCAAAACAATGTGGCATATACTGAATTTCCCCTACTCTTCACCCATAAATACAACTAACACTCCTAGGCCAAAAGGCAATCATGTGGGAATTTTTTGACAAGGATTTTAAAGAAGCTATCAATAAAAATAAAAATACTTTAACAAGAAATTACAATTTATCTTGAGGTAAACAAAAAAAAAAATAGAAAATCTCAGCGAAGAAAGAGGAGCTACAAAGCAGAGACCAAATGCAAATTATAGAACTAAAAAATACAATGAGGGAAAACGAAACTAGCCAGATTGATTGAATAATAGAGTGGAGAGAAAAGAGAAAAGATTCAGTGAAACTGAAGGCAGATCAGTAGAATTTACTCAATTTGCGTGACAAAGAGAAAGTTGATTAAAAAAAGAATAGCATCAGAGGCCTGTGGATCAATAGGAAAGATCTAAGTTTTCTATCATAAGAGTCACAGAGAGAAAGAAGTGTAGGACTGAAATGGTATTCAAAGAAATAATGTCTGAACACTAGTCAATTCTTGGGAAGAAGACATCACCCCACAGATAAGAAGATTTCTCATATTCAAAATTTCAAATAATGTCAACTCAAAGACATTCATGCCAAGACACACCAGAATTAAACTTCTGAAAACAGAAAACAACAACAAGAAAAAATTTGAAAACAGAGAAACAACATACGATTCATCAAGGAATACCAGTTCTAAAGACAGCGGGTTTCTTTTTTTTTTTTTTTTTTTGCATTTTAGGTATAAGTTTAACATTTTTTTTTCTTTTTTTTTGTTTATTGAACGGTAACTATGTACATTAATGCACTTCTAGGGTACAGTGTGGGGTTTTCACATGCAATCTGAAATACTTCCATCAACTGGTCAACACAGCCTTCATGTCATTTTCTCAGTTATTGCTTTAAAACATTCACATTCTACTCTTAGAAAGATTCACCTGTACCCCTATAAGGTAAACCTCAGAAGTAATCCCTCCAAACTCCCTCCCTCCACCCATTCCCCCCTCCCTTCTCCCTCCCCCTCCCCATATTCTTAGGCTATTTGGTTATAGACAGCGGGTTTCTTATCTGAATCACAGAGGTGAGAAAAAAGTGGGCCAACATTATCTAAATATTGAAAGAAGGTAAAAAAAAAAAAAAACCAAACAAAAAACAACACACATCAAATAAGAATCCTCTATCTGTTTAAATAATCCTTCAAGAATGAAGGGGAAATAGACATTCTCAGACAAAATCTAACCCAGAGAATATGTTGCTGGCAGGCATACCCTTCAAGAACGGTAATAGAAACCTCTCCAAACAAAAGTAAAATGGTAGCAGAGAAAAGCACTGACTTTCAGAAAAGAAAGAAAGCGCATTACAGATAAACAGAAGTAAGCGGACTGTTCTTCACCTCCTGAGTGCCTTTAATTATGTTTTGGAGTTGAAGCAAAACTTAACACACTATCTAATGTGATGATTGAGGTGTGTAGAGGAGATACTTAATGAAATATTTTATTTCTTTTTTTTATTTCTTTTTTTCATTAAATCATAGCAAGGATTTAATACATCGATACATCATACATCAATACATTTATAGGGTTCAGTGTACTGATTTGATAGACAAAGTGAAATGCTTACATTGAACTGATTAGCACATTCATTACAATTATACTCTTTTCTTAATAGTTTTGAAATGTACCATTGCATCATGCACATTAGGTGAGAGCCCCGCAAATACCCTCCCTCCTCCCACTTCTCTCTAATCTTCCCTTCTACTTTCTGGACTATAGTTATGTTTTACCTTTTGTATGAATGTGTAGGTGATAATATATTGATTTCATAGTAGTATTGAGTACATTGAGTAATTTTTCCTCCATTCTTGAGATACTTTACTAAGAAAAAGATGTTCCAGCTCCATCCAGGTAAACCATAAAAGATGTGAAGTCTCCATCCTTTTTATGGATGCATAGTATTCCATGGATTAATGAATTGTGTTATATGTATACCATGGGATACTATAAAGTTATATTTTAAAAGTGAGGCGAGCAAAGGGACAAAAATGGAAGGAAGGTTTCTCTGCTTCAGTCACAGTGATACCATGTCAGTTACCCAGCATGCCATGATAAGTAATGTGTGTGTTTCTGTGTGTGCACACGTGTGTGTATGTGTTTCCTATTGTATGTTAACATGGGGGCCTTGGAAACAGGCCCCACAAAACACACATTGGCCAATGTTTGTGACCAGGAAAGAACTTTTCATGAGTTACAAACATGGAAAGAACTTGACTTTCTACTTTTAGTTATTCTTTTATACTTCCGTAAGCCCCTTTCAAGACTCAGCTTCTTTTTTTCAGGCCCCAAATTTGTAGACTGTGTTTACCACAGTAGATTAAAGAAGTGATTCTGTTTATGGAAAATAATTGGTAACTGAAAATAAGAAACTTCTAACAGTTTTCATCATAGTCTGATACTGTATTGTGAATCTGTGTCATTCCAATCTACTCGTTAGTGAAAGATGATTTTGCATGTCTTTGAAGTAAAATACCTTTTATCTCTGGAGGCTAATTGAAAGACTACCAGAGTAAAAAGTGTCAAACGTGGAGCTGGTAGGTTCTGCGAATGGAACTCGAAGATGAATTTGAAGTGTGTTACTGACGACATCAAATAACGTACTTTCATCAAGAGGAGAAAATCAAGGAAGCAGCGATATCTTTTTTTTTTTTTTTTTTTTTTTTTTT
>NW_003852494.1:6558309-6584185 GCF_000181295.1 Otolemur garnettii
AAATGATCTTCCTTGGATTTATAGCTTGCCGAACTTCTTTCTGGGCTCAGCTCCCCGTCTTTGACTTCATAGATTCTGATTCCAACCAGTTTTTCTTCCTTTGTTCAGGAGCCTCTGACCAGGGTTGCTACCAGTCAGCCATCTTCCCAGAATCCCCCCAAGCAGCGATATCTTGAAGCAAATCTATTTCTCCCAAATGGTAGTAAATCAGGTGACTAGGATAAAGCTGAAAGAGATATTGTTCTATTTTTTTTCTTTCTCATATCCAAAAAATATTAGGAACTTTCTATTTCCACTAGCACCAAAAAGTGTCTTTGCCATGTCTATTCTCGAATTGTATTATTACAAACAATCATATCCTGTAATATCTTTGATGTCAAGTTCAAAGGCTTCTTTGGGCCAGTGATTTATACAGCCAAAGACAATGATTCTACAAACCTGACTTCACGGCTGGCTTAACTTGCTCTGAACTCATACTGATATGGGCTTATATTGTTTACATTGCTTCCTCAATGGTATTTTACCCTTTAGCTGGGCCAACTTTATTATTAAAATATGCAGGCATGTTCATATTAACTTTGTGTTAAAAACAAACTGAATAAAATAACTTTTAAAATAAATATCTTTCTTTAGAAGAAGATCACCACATAAGGCGGCACCCTTAGCTCAATGGGTAGGGCACCAGCCACATAAACTGGGGCTTGAAGGTTCGAGCCCCACCTGAGCCTGCTAAACAACAGTGACAACTGCAACCAAAAAATAGCCAGGCATCATGGCAGGCACCTATCGTCCCAGCTACTCAGGAGGCTGAGGCAAGAGAATCACTTAAGCTCAAGAGTTTGAGGTTGCTGTGAGCTGTGACACTATGGCAGTCTACTGAGGGTGACATAGTGAGGCACTGTCTCAAAAAAAAAAAAAAAGATCACCACTTTTTTTTTGTTTGGTTTTGGTCTTTTCATACCTTTATTTTTCTATACTTTTACCGAAATGCCCACTGAATTTCCATGTGAACATAGATAATTAAGGAATTTTAGAAGTAATGGTCTGTTCATTACAGTTTTGTTGAGATATAAGTCACACACCATGGTAGTCATCATATAAAAGTACACAATTCAATGTTTTTAATTATATTCAGGAAGTTGTACAACCACCACTTCTAATTCTAGACCATTTCATCACCCAAACAGGGAACCCTGTACTCATAAACAGTCACTCTCCTGAGCTCCTACCAGCCACTAAACTGTTCTCTGTCCCTACAGATGTCCCTATTCTGGACACTTAATATAAATGCAATCATAATAAATGAAATCATATAACGGGTGGCCTTTTGTGTCTGCCTTCTTTCAATTAGCAGAATGTTTTCAAGATACATTCCCATGATCTGCTGCAACATCATTTCATAGCCTCATGCAAATTATATTCATTAAGTAAAAATGTATTTCAGCTTCAGTACCATGACCACAGCTGATGTGAAGTTGGGAGGACCTGCCGCCTTCCACCAGCACATCATTATGTAGTATTTTCACCACACAGACGCATCAGTCACCAGCAACCTCAAGAGCATAGGCGGTAGTATGATCTAGTAAAAATTATTAGGAAGTAAGAAATCTTGAGTATCAGTTACTTTTTAAGTATAATTTACATAATTGTAAGTCCGTAACTTTTAATAATTGCTGAGTTTCAGGACTAGCTCACAGATTTTCTGAGAATGTAATGATCAATGCTTCTGAATTGAAAGGAGGAAGCAGGACTAGAGTGCAGAGCCTCCCACTTCAGAGGCTGGTCACTAACCTCTAGTAACGTACTTCCTAAAACTGGCCACATGGTTTTCACACTTAAGTCATGGTGCTCCGGGCACTCTTGGATTTGCACGTTTCCTCAGCCTGCGGTGCTCACTACCTGCCCACTGGGGCAGGCAGATCCTTCTCTGGTCCTTCTTCTCTGACCACTAAGCACTGCCAGGGACACGAACCCTTCTAGAAGAGATGCTATCTACACAATCTCTCACAATCCATTCCAGTTACATTATTCTTTATGCAACTTCAGGAGAGAAAAACTTTTTCATAATTTCAGTTTACATGTTAATACTACTGGCAGATTTAATTACTACGTTAAATCCGATTTATAAATTATAAATTTTATATATTTATGTATTGTGTAAAATTATATAGCATATCATATTAATATATATAAATATATACCATAGTATGCATAACTCACCCT
Organism: Otolemur garnettii; assembly: GCF_000181295.1. Classification (NCBI taxonomy): domain Eukaryota; kingdom Metazoa; phylum Chordata; class Mammalia; order Primates; family Galagidae; genus Otolemur; species Otolemur garnettii. The sequence continues at coordinate 6,560,533 of NW_003852494.1, forward strand.
ATGTTAAATCCCATGTATTAAATTATATGGTCCTTACTTCATTCTAAACATTGTAGTTTGCATATATTGGCTTATGTAATTGATGTTAGAATTCAGTCAGAAAAGTAGTTTTTCTTTATCTTACATATGAGGAAACTGAGGCTAAGACAGTTAGATAACATGCCCAAGTACCCCTAGATGTAAGGCTTGGAAGCTGCAGGAAAGGTCCAAACTCTATGAGTCTCTTGTGTGCTACGTCCCAGCTTGTGATGGGGACAAGGTGAGTCCTAGAAGTGTCATACCTGGTTAAATGAAGTCATGGACCAGTGTTTTACGTTAGTAGGTGAATTTCCTTAGCTAAGTTTTTTTTTATGACTTTGTGTTTATGGCCATGAATAGAGTTGTTATTTTATAAGAATATATGGGTGGCTCGGCATCCATAGCTCAGTGAGAAAGGGTGCTGGCCACATACACCAAAGCTGGTGGGTTCGAGCCTGGCCCAGGCCTGCTAAGCAGCAATGACAGCTGCAACCAAAAAATAGCCGGGCTTTGTGGCAGGAGCCTGTAGTCCCAGCAACTTGGGAGGCTGAGGCAAGAGAATCACTTGAGCCCAAGAGTTTGAGTTTGCTGTGGGCGACATAGTGAGACTCTGTCTCCAAAAAAAATAAAATAAAAGAATATATTGGAACAAATCTTGATTATTTTTCCCCTCAGGTAGATCTTTGGTTTTATTGATTCTCATCTAAGATGTTTACATAAAACATTATTTTAGATTTTATTCCAGCAAACGCAGGGGTGCGTTTTATTTTCTGTGTGTCTTTTTCTCAAACATCATCTTTCTTCTTTCTTTCCCTTTTACTCTATTCATCTTTTTTCTTTTTAGCTTTTTAGTCTCATTTTCTTTCTACTTCAATAAGAGGATATATTTTAAAATACCCAAAGCATTAATTCTGCCCACCTATTTATGCGCAATCCTCTACCAGTTTAAGTATCCACTTCAAAACACAACTCTACATGATACAGACTCTCAGCCAAGGTCTGTGAGTGTCTCACGATGAGAAATTCTGTGGCCTCTGAGGGCCAGCACAGCATCCTTACTCTGGAGGATGTTGAAAAAAAAAAAGCTATCAAAAAAATAGGCTATTCTAGAAGAAATTTATAAAATTTCTCATATTTCTGAGTACCTTAAAAAGTTAGCTTTAAACATATAAAGATCTCTGCAACACAATAATTAAAACACAAGCCATAAGGACAAATCTCGGTTTATCACATTTTGATGTCTGACCTCAGGAGCACCCAGGTCACCCTCACAGGAGATGTGTGTTGCCACCAACTTAGCACACTCTGTGAGACATTCACTGGTAGTAAGACCATCTTTAGAGCCAGTCACAGAAGCAGAGATGTGCAGGTTAAATGACAGTACTGATCACACGTTTTCAATTTTGATTTGGACAGCTTTCTGTTAAAATAATTTCTTTTAACTAGGGTCACCCGATGCATTGAATCATCAATCGATAGACCAAAAAAAAAAAAAAAAAATCACGTACTTGTGAAAAGTCTACTTCCATATTTACTAATCATTGTGTCTTTAAAATTTCATGGTCTCTTCTGTTATTGGGAAGGTGGGGAAGAATGGCGTGTCACAGAAACATCAGGAAAAGAACAGCTTTTTGAAATTTCTGATTCGTACTGAAATTATAATGACAACAGCCACGATGCATCAAAAGCAGTCTTTGGAGAAATGTAGGGGTTTTGGTTTTGTTTGTTTTTGCTGTTCTCTACAGCTCGGTCACTTGGCCAGAACACCCACGGACACCAACTGTCCCCAGTCATCTCAGTGGGAGGAAGCTTGTGGGAAGCCCCTGGGTAGAAGGAAGCCCAAGTTGTGCAAAGATTTTTTATAATGAGTAAGGTCAATGGTTTATCTGTGGCGTCATACAGTGTACTCAGAGTGCATTTAAATATAATAAGGGAACCATAATATGCTAGTCAATTTCTGTCTATTTAAAAAATCATGCGCAATTAATCCCGTCTAAAGACTTCCTCTGGCTTTTTAACTCTCAGTGCAATGTTTTGCACTGGTGGCTCACCAGGGGATCTTCCTCTTACTGTACTTCCCCAGGGAACATGTTATTTGGAAATTTCTACCTGCTGTTGCTGAATCTTTGTTCCTTCCAGCCCTTTGTGAAAATCAATGACTAATGAGAATTTACAGATGAAGGACTGGTTTTCCTTTTGATGTACAGAGAGCAGTGGGGAAAACACACATTTCTACTACCTGCTAGGTGTGAATCTGTTGGCTTTGTAGGAAATTACACAGAGGAGGCTTGTAAGGAGAAAGCAAAGACAGGGGGTGGGCAGCCTTGTGGCTAACAAGTGAAGTCAGGCCACTTGCATGGCGTTGAAGATACATAATAAAATCACTGAGCCCTGGGACGCAAGTTAATTATCACAGACTCAAGGGTATAAACAACCTCCTCTCCCAAACATAGTCTCCTCCATCAGTGAAAGGCCATGTGGCCACACGAGTTTCCTTACTGAACAGCTGACTAAGCCTGCTAGCCTCTGCCTTCAGTCTAATGTCCAGCTCAGCCTACAGGCCATGGCATGTACTCTGAGGTGTCCCAGGACTAAGGTAGGAGAGGAAGAAGGTAACTAGGTTTTAAGGACTTGTGTCCTTTTGTCAATATAAATGAAAAAGTCAGTATATCTGGCCATAAAAATAAAAGCAATAGAAGTGAATGAATGTCACAAAAATTCTAGTTAGATGGGTGGGCATAGTAGCTCATGCCTATAATACTAGCACTCTGGGAGGCCAAGGAGGGTGGATTGCTTGTCCTCACGGGTTCCAGACCAGCCTGAGTAAGAGTGAGACCCTGTTTCTACCAAAAATAGAAAAAATGAGGCAAGAGGATCACTTGAGCACCAGTTGGAGTTTGCTGTGAGCTGTGACATCACAGCACTCTACCCAGGGCACAACAGCTTGAGACTCTGTCTCAAAAAAAAAAAAAAAAAAAATCGAGTTAGACAGCTGGGCACAGTAGCTTATAATCCTAGCACTCTGGGAGGCCAAGGCAGGTGGATCACTGACCTCAGGAGTTTGAGACCAGCCTGAGAAAAAATGAGGTCCAGTCTCTACTACAAATAGTAAACATAGTTGGGCATTATGGTTGGATCCTGTAGTTCCAGTTACTTGGAAGGCTGAGGCAACTGGAGGGCTTAAGCCCAAGAGTTTGAGGTTTTTATGAGCTATGATGGCATGGCATTCTACCCAGGGTGACTGTCTCAAAAAAAATAAAAAACAATTGTAGTTAGATACTAGTCCCTGAGCATACATAGGCTCTCCCTTTGTTACAAAAGGCGGGGGGGGTAAAAAGTTTACAAATATACCTTCACCAAATAGATCCCTTGCTTCCGACGACCAGACAGACAGAAGGAGAGTTATAATTACTCACTAGATAATGAAATGTAATTATACATTTACAATCATCTCTCATTCCAGATGACGCACATGTCGTTTACCTGAGGGTCACCTGTACAGTCTAACAGCTTCTCTTTTTTGATGAGGTGTCCGATGGTACCCTAGTGTAGGGGAAGGGGCTTGTTTAAGATTTACAGAAGATGAGACCATATGATGCTGAACTACAGGTTGAGGATTGTTCTGCTGTATTCCATCACCTTTATAAACACCAAGAAATTTAGGAATTCTTAAGTGTGGTGCCCAGAATACTAACTCCTTGGAGCATACAGCCCCACCTGCATTGGTACACCCGCTGAGCACCTCAGGGAGAAGGGGGATGTTGAATTATAAAGCAGCTATGGGGCTTGCTCCTTTGGAGCTTAAAACTTTATGACTGAGTGAAAAGAAAAAAGAAATGACACCAACAAAATCTAATTCAAGCAAAGCAAAAGCAGGCAGTTCTCTTCAAGTAGAATGGAAGGTCATTTGTGGCTGAGAACTGTCCTTGCCTCCACTGACTCAGTTCTCATTCACTAAGAGGATGCTGCCCTCAGTTTCACTCCATCCCTGAAGGATGAGACTGGATCATCTTCACTTTTTGACTCTGCCATCATTTATTCACACGGGTAGAGGATACTAATAGCCTAAGTTAAAATAAAAAAGGAAAAACAAACTTCATTGCCTTCTTTTGGCCTATAGAAAGACAAACAGGTATCTCTTTGGGTTATACTTGATTTTAATTGTTAGATTGCTAAACACATTTCCAAGAGTCTTCTTAGGGATACAAGACAGCACAGGAAATAAGGATCCCACGACCCCACATGCACACCCAATTCCCTAATGGGAAGGACAGTGGCCCACACAGCAGTGAGGAAGGAGAGGAGGAGGAAGTGTTACAATCGCAATCCCCTGTCATTAGTCTTCACTCATGAATTCACATGTCAAAGCTGAAGTTTAAATGCCTCACAGAGCTGAGACACTAGTGGTGGGTGGAGAAACATCCATCTTCTTAGACTGAGGATGTCCTGCATGTGCTGGAGGCTTTGTGAAATTCATTCTGCCATGCCTCTAGGCTTAGATGTGTGAATTCCATGCCTTGAATATCAAAAACAGATTCCTAATACCTTGCATGAGAAGTATTTCCAAACATTCTCAGAGGGAGGCTCCCTCAATCTCGCTCTGCACAAAGAAAACAAAAGACTCTTCCCAAAGACTTCAGTAGAGCTGCCCTGCATGGTGGCTCATGCCTGTAATCCCAGCACTGTGGGAGGCTGAGGAGGGAGAATTTCTTGAGCTCAGGACTTCCAGACTTGCCTGAGTGAGAGTGAGACCCCGACTCCTAAAAAGGTAAAAAGCCCAGCCAGAGACCATGGGGAACCCCTGTAATCCCAGTGGCTTCTGGCGGCTGAGGCAGCGGGATGCCCACAGCCCGTGTCTGAGGTTACAGTGAGCTATGATGCCATCGCAGCTCTCCTCAGAACATAGGGTGGGACTCGGTCTCAAAAACAACATTAAAAAAAAAAAAGAATTTAGTAGAGCTCAAATACTAAACCAAACCCCAAACTTAGATATTTAGAACAATAGCTTCAGGTCGTAGCACCCCAAGATCTGTTCCCAAATCCCTTTGTGTTGGCCTGCTCGATGTTTAAATATAAAGAAGTTAATTGCCAATTAAAAATAAAAAGAGTCAGGCAAGAATATCATATTAAATGCTATGTTTCTGCCTTGTCTTGAAAAACAAAAATAGAAACATAGCATCTTTCCACCATGGCATGGTATTTCTGCCCGGAAATACAAGGGAGCATCTGTGACCTGTGGACGGGGCTTGGGCTCTTCATATTCGCAGTTTCCAAGAATCCCTGACATCTGGCCAACTTAATTTTCCTGCCCAGCCCTGCCAGGCAGTAAGTTTCTCATACCTAATCTAATAAATAAATAAATAAACAAACAAGCCCCTGAATGCAAGTTTTTCAGATATCCACTTCGTATTCAAGTTCTTCTATTCACTCAATTCAAGGCATCCACACCTGTCTGCCTAATGGTCTTCATGGAAGAAGCTCTGGAGTTAGGCTGCCTGAGTTTGAATCATAACTTTGATTCTGACTTTGGGGGCAGAAGTAGGCTCCAGAATTTGGGGAGCCTATTTCTTCAACAGTAAAGCGCAGACAATTACAGACACTACCTCCATGGGCCAGTGGGAGAAGGAGAGATACTATGGTCCAGGTGTAGAGAAGCTGCTATGTAGGGTCTGCGGCTATTCCATCTGAGACTATCGTGACTGTCACTGTTGCCATTCATTAATTCTATCATAAAGATGCCTTCAGGACAAAGACTTAGAGCTACCACTGTCCTGTCCTGATGCTTCCTTACACACAGATGGGCTGAGACAGCCACACCTGCCACCCTGACACTATCCCCTGTGGCCTTGCTGTCATCCACACACCAGGTGAGACAAGCTGGTGGAGATTTCTTCCCCAGGGAGGCAGGGGGCAGGCCTGGCAAGAGGATAGGGTTTTGACACAGAATCCTAAAATTTCCCCAGAATTTTCCCGAAATTTTGATGGTAAAGAAGAAAGGAAAGACTTTGTACCTAGGTTCCTTTGGTGTGATGGTCTCCTGTTCTCATGCCTGGATCTGCGGATACCGCCTTACCCTGCATCCTACTGCCCAATCCCACAATGATCCGCATGGGGCCATTTATTCACTCAAGTAAATTATTTTTTATTTTTTTAGAAACCTTTTTGTGACAGTCCAGTTCCAGATATTGAGATTATTGAGCTGAATGAGATAATCATGATCTCTGTCCTCAGAGAGATTCATTTAGGGATAAGGAGACTTCAACAAGCACGTAATGATATTTCAGGTACTGATAAATTATACACATAAACCTGGGACTATCGGTTAAATTAGAAAAGATTCTCAAGGAAAGTCTCTCTAAAGAGGAAAACCTGAATGACAAATTAAAGTCAGCCCTGGAAAGGCCCGGAGAACAGCCCCTAGGCAGAAAAGACACGTGCAAAGGCCCTGAGGTGGCAAGATTACCAGGGTCACTGATCAGACAGGCCTCTGTGGAAGAAGCCAAACACACATTATCTCATGCAATTGTTTCAACACGTGGATGAGACAGGTGTACTCCTCTCCCCATTTTATGGATGAAGAAGATGAGATATACAAGGTTAATAATGTCGCCATAAGTGAGACTAGGAACTTAGTCTAGATTGTGGGTCTTCCTTCCAGAACTTGGATGCTGAATTACTCAGCTCTGCAGGTCATCTCTGCATTCGTCTTCTGCTGGTCTTCTGCCAGCCTGGTGACCCCACCTGACTATCCTCATGGTTAGCTCTGTCCTTCCCTCCTCATCCTTGCTCCATGTCTGGCACCCCACATGAAAATCACTAGTCGCTATCAGTATTAAGATATCCTTGGATGCCAAAAGTCCTACCAGTGAACAGAACAGAGGCGGGCGCAGAATTCAATAAAAGATGTATCGCAAATTAATACAAGAAAATTCCGAAGCTGTACATAGGGGCTAGTTCTGTTTTTCTGTTCCACGTCCAGTGTGTTCCTCCCACAGCCCCGTGCGTGAGGACTGCAGTTAGCTTTTATAAACAATGATGTGCCATTACCCATACACTCCCTTTCTCCCTAAACCACAGAAAAGCTTATATGTAAAAATAGCTGTTAAATCGTTCATTATTCCTTTTTGGACAAGCGATTCATATAATCCAGTCTGGCTGTGTGTAAATTATCCCCGTCCCTGCTTAGCTGTGTGTTGTGGGGAGCAGAGAATACTGGGTACTACCCGCTAATCGCTCATTAACAAGCGCATATTGGCTGTGATACAAAGAGCTTTTTAAGTGGATTAATTGAAAGTATCCCTGAATGAGCCAGAGGATTTCAGCTAATGACTTTGAAAAGGCGCTCTAAACAATTAATGGTGACTGATGAAACTAAATAGCATAATAAATACCACGGGTGACATTTTGATAGGAAAAGTCACCAGGCAGAGGTCATCCTCATCTCACAAAGTGGAGCCAGCTCAGAGAAGTGTGAAGCAGGGATGATACAAGAGAATGACCTAATTCTGGTTCACCCTTAGTCCTAAAATGCAGGCTTTCAGGGTCCTGACCAAACATGCTGGGATGCACACCCCGGACCCCACTCAAGTCTGTCTCTATACCCCAATCCTGGCCCCCTGGCCTTGAACAGTTGACAAGGGTATTCTCAGCCTCATAGCCTCTCATGTGTGTTTTCTGGAATTATCTTCTAGGGAACAGAAGCCTGAAATGCTGTGAGGATGGCTTAGGGCCTCTTTAACCTCCTGGTCTCTGGCTGGGGATTCCTTATAATGTCTTAGATCTCTTCTGTACTTACGAAGGATTTCTGTTTAGTTCTTATCTTTGTCTTTTGTTTGTTTATTTCCACCTGTCTTCTCTCTAGTTATCTTCAGCTGGATTGTTGGCTTTCCCAGCCATTCATTATTCCTTTATTTAGCATTTCTTGATTTCTAATACACCGAGTTAGCAGTGATCCACATGCGTATTAGCCATTGTGTTTATTTTCAATCATATCTCTCAATATGCCTCCATGTTGAAATTTTAAAAGTCCAAAAGTATATTCTAAGTAGCTCTATGCTCATATCTGTCTAATATACATAAATATATATGTATTTGTACTAATATATGTATATAGGTGTGTATATAAGTGTATGTATAAATTATTTTGATTGTGATGTGATGGTTGCAAAATATAAATCTAAGTTCCCTTTAACAATGACAAGAGTGATCAAAAAGCCAGCCAGTTCTCTGCCTTAAATAGTTTCCTCATGGTCCATATAGATGCCACCTACTCCTAAAGTGGACTGGCCAGTCCAGAACAGATATGTGTAAGTTATTGCTGTTACTGAAGCAATGACATAGGGAAGGTCATTAAAATCCAACTATTGAAAAAGTTACTAAAAATTGCCAGTGGTCCGTGATCCTTGAAAGCCAGAAAAAAAAAAAATTAACAGAAGAAAAGAGAAGTAGAACCTAAAAAAAAAAAAAAGAAAGAAAGAAAAGAAAGAGAAAGGAAGGAAGGAAGGCAGGCAGGCAGGCAGGCAGGCAGGCAGGCAGGCAGACAGACAGACAGACAGACTTCTGGTTGTGCAAAAGCAGAAAATTAAGTTACCTTACCTGAGTGGCTTCTTCAGTGTCTACGTGTGAATCAGCTCTTGGCACAGTTTTACTAAATGCTCTCACTTTCTTTCTTGATTATTACTACCCTGGGAAATTCCTTCCCCTACTTAAAGATGGCAAAACTTGAGTCTAGATGCTAATATGTGATAAAAAAGAACACGTCCTCCATGTTTGCCCTGTGGTCTGTGCTCCTGCTGCTGCCCCCAGTGAGCTGGCTGTCCGAGGCAGGTTTCTTTTCCCTCCTTTTGGTTTCTAAGGCAGATGACGCCCTGCCCGCCCTTTACACCACTGCTGGTGCTGAGTTTGTTGAGTGCGGCTCCCTCAAGAAGACCCTGTTTCTGGGCAAAGCTGAATAGGGCCTCTAACTTTCTGCCCTTCCCACTGTGCTTTCACCTGCAGTCTTATTCTCCTTCTCCAGCCTTACCTGCGGGAAAGCTGCAGGCTGCTAGTGTGGTGTTTTAATTGCCCCAGGTGAGAAGGCAATTCAAATGTTTCCTTCAACCGGGATCAAAGCAGGATCTTCTGTAAGAATGAACTTGACTTGGTTGGGTGCTTCAAGGCCTTTCTTGTTATGGATAAGCAGAAAGCAACATTCAAACACAAAGAAAATGTGTCTGTATCTTTCCTAAGGCTGCCAGGAAAGGGACAAAATGGGTGGCGCTATAAAGCTGCTGGGACAAAGGAGGTGTGTTTCTGACTAATGCTTTCTTGTCGCCCTCTATATATTTCAGAAACGTGTAGGAGGACACAGAGCCAATGGCGTTGCCTCCTCCACGCTACTTAACTCTGACTATTAAAGACAATATTTTCATAGTATTTTTACTTTCTAACAGTTCAGGAAATGCTGTTAGGATTACTCTGACAGTTACTTTTGTTCATAAGAGCTAAAGGCAGTGGCTATAAAATCAAGGGCACCCAGAAACTGAGGCTCTAGTAGGGCCCTGGAGATGCAGGAAGGCCTGTCTGGTACCATTTGCAGGCATTGTTAGTAAAAATCATTGTCCCCAATAAATGGCTCTTGCGAGACCCAGCTTAATGGTAAAGTGGGCATGGTATTTATTAGAATGATCTTGTGGGTATAAAGCAGATGCCCCCCACTTCTGGAGCCCTCTGACTCCCCTTCCCTATCTAAGCTCAGGGCTCAGGCCCCCCTTACAGGCTGCAGACTCCCCGCCCACCCTCTGCACCTGAGGAAGGCTGCCTGCCCCAGTTCCAGCTCCTGCCTCTCTGCTCTGGGTTCCAGCACCTCCTGTCACTGTGCTGTTCTGTTGTTGTTCTTTTTCTTTGTGTCATAGTAGATACTGCCCTGATCTCACTTCATCACCTAGAGAAGTTATTTAAGCTATTTACTCTGCAGAGTCAAGGGCAAAGGAAAAGATTAAAATGAGAACAGCAAAAATAATAAAAATCTTGACAATGGGGTATAAGTGTGCGTCCTTCATGAGAGGAGAGACAGCATGCTCACAGACAGAAAATTAAGGCCAGAGATTCTAGTCTTTGAGTCTTCCTGCTCCCTCTCTCCTCTCTCCCCTCCCTCTCCTCCCTCTATCCCTCCTGTCTGTCTCTCCTTCCCCCATTCCTCCATTCCTCCGCCCTTCTTCTCTGAGTGCTCAGCTTCCTCATCTCCATTTCTAGCAAAATGAAAACCCGCCATTCTTTTTACTTTCTTCAAGAAAAATCTGCAACTCCTTTGCTAAACCAATTGTCACCATACTCAGAGCTTTATGTAATTTTCGAGCTGTTTCAAGGGTTTTTTTTTTTTTCCTAAATACAAGCCCTGAAACTCTGAAATGAATGGGGAATCTTTCCATGAAATGTGGAGGTAGAACAAACATTATGCTTTACAATAACAAAACAAGCATAGAAATAGAATGTCATCCCATTCCTATGGCAAATCTCACTCCCAGGCACCACCGGAAAGCATGTTAGATTAAGCAAGCTACCCACTTCCTTGTGTCTTACATCATTTAAAATACCCCATGAAGTATTGCTAAACTGATATCAGTCTGATAAAGTCCCTTACTCCGTGTCCTGAGTTATAGGTATGGTATGCTATGAGGATTGCACAACTTAAAACACGTTTTCTACTTGAAGGAATTAGCAACTGTGATTTAAGACAGATAATTGTTTGTCAGACCATGGGTGTGAGTAATGGTACTAATATTCTGTGAGCAGCAGTTGTTCTTTATTGGGACCTCTATTTATCTATTAAATGGGTACATGCCACATCTTCAAGCGATATTTATAAATCACCATATTCTGTGTGCACGAACCCATCTGTGTGCTCCTCTCCCTGCTTTTTTCACTCATTTATGTCATCTCCTTGCTGATCATGAGTTCTAGAAAACTGTGCAAATGAAGTTTTAATTGCACCCGTGATCTGTGATACGAAGGGAAATGAAAGAGAGCCGGGGAGTGTGGCAAATAACAGATGGGGTTTACCTGGTCTCCTAGTCTCAACCCCTGAACATTTCTCCAAGTCAGGTTGGAGGCATGAACAATGGACAGGGCAGGCAGGTGAAATCCATCATCCCCCTGAGCTTCACAGGCTAAAGTAATTTCAAGCTCCATTAAGTCATGATTCACCTTGGCTTGGCCATGTACATATTATTCTGACTACATACATTTGTTTCCAGGAGCTGATAGGCTTCCAAAATTGTGTGCACAAGGGCTGGACACCACATTCCAGTGATTGCGAGGGTTTTAAAGTTGTTGAAAAATATGACACAGGCTAAGAATCGTGTCAATCCTGATGTGTTAACTTTAAGAAGATGTGTGCTTATAGCACTTAATTATTTAGCTCTTGTAAGGCAAAATGTTCCCAGGTCAGATGTATTGCTGGACTTGACATTCGAAAATGTAATGCTGTGATTTTATACAATGACATCATTTGACAAGGCCAGGACTTATGTCACCCAGCCTGCCCCTGCCTGCCCTGACCACCTCCATTAATGCAGCTATTACTGATATACAGGGGACACATTTAAGTGTTTCAAAAAGAAAAAGCTCCTACAGCATTCAGGAAAGATATCCCGATGTCAGGAAAGTTGACATAAAGAACAATCTGACCTCTCTTTCCTTTTTTTTTTTTTAATTCAAAAAATAATTCTTCATTTTTGTATGAATCTGGAGCTGGATTGGACAAGAAACTACTGCTAGGTAACACTCAGCATAGACTAAAATTTTTCTTTTCCAGACCTGGTCCCTGGAGAATGTCAAAGATCCTCAGATTTAACAGTCGTAGAGATTTCCTGGTTTATTATTCTCACCTAACGTTAATCCTTTGGAAGGACTTTGAATTGAGAAGATAGAGAATTAGAAATATTATGGAGTACTTTATTTTAGTTATTGTGTTCTCAGCTCTAGAAATTCCATTTCATTTTTTTCTCTAAAATTTCATTTATATGAAACTATTATGGATCTACATTATCTATTTTCTCAAATATACTAATCACAATTAATAAAAGAAAATGCTGGCATAATCCAAGCATCTGTTCATCTTGATTCTTTTTTCTCTTAGTCTAGGATATCACAGTTATCCTGGGGCTTGGGCATGGTGGCTCCTGCCAGGAATCTTAGCACTCTGGGAGGCTGAGGTGTGGATTGCCTGAGCTCATGATTTTAAGATCAGCTTGAGCAAGAGTGAGACCCCATCTCTACAAAAAATAGAAAAACTAACTGGACATTGTGGTGGGCACCTGTAGTCCCAGCTACTTGGTAGGCCAACTCAAGAGAATAGTTTGAGCCCAGGAATTTGAGGTTGCTGTGAGCTATGATGCCAACAGAGTGAGACTCTGTCTCAAATAAATAAATAAATAAACATAAAGAATTATCTTGGGGTCTTTATTCTTTTCTTTAAAAAATTAAACAATGAATATTTAAATTAAAAAGTTGATTCTCTGGGTAATGAAATATTTTTCCAGAGAGGTTTTATCTTAGCCTTGACCCGCAGTTCAATTGTCTTTCTATGGTTTTATTTGAAAATACGGCCATGGCTGTAGGCCACAGCCAATCAGTGTTTCCAATAAAGAGCCTAGGTTACCTGCACAGACCTCATTTCTTGGTAGGCACCAGCACGAATATTTGACCCTGTTATGGACACAACGTGAGCTCAGCCTCTTGGAAGCAGCTTTCTGCTTGTTCTTCTTAGCACTGCAGTGAGTTTAATTTAAGAGACGGTAAATGCCTTACGGGCACACAGAGGCTCAATTTTGACTTACATCCTATATTCCCCTTCTCTGTGGAATCATCATCTGTCAAGTCTGGGTTGCCTGGGAAGGCCTGAACGCCAATTTCTCCCAGCATGTGAGACATCCGGAACCTCTTCTCAGCTGACACCGCAGGCTAAGCTTTCTGCTCGGCTTCTTGGGTCCTGCCCTCCCAATAGTCAGAGTGAGAAAGTGCTTCAAGGAGAAGATTTTGGGCTTCACATCAAGGACTCTTCCTTCTCTGAAAGATCTTGTCTAAATCTTGACCACATTCATAACTTTCTGACACCTTCAAACACTTTTTTTTTTTTCAATTTCAGCATTCCTAGTTTTTCCCAATGGCAGACTTGACTTTCTGCAAAAAAAAAAAAATCCGTCACACTGAAAAATGAATGTTCTCTCTAGGCAATTTCAATGTTTTCTCTCATTCAGTCACCAGCATATTGACATCAACTCCTTTATTTTTATTTTCATTTATTTATGTGTTCCCTACATTTCTCTGGTTTAGTTAGAGGAATGCACACATCTCCCAGCCTCTCAAAGGTTAATTATGGGCAGAGAGTCTTGCCATCAGTATCCCAGTCACATATGAAGAAAAAAAGATCATTTTCTCATTCATTAGACTGTAGTCATAGCATTTGGAAGTACATGTTTATTTCAGGTCCTTCAGTGGGTCTATAAGGAGCTAATTTTCATTTTGATTTCAAGGCAATAAAACCCATCAAGTAACTTTTTTCAGCCTCAGCAGAAGTTTTTCCTTAACATCTGCAAGAAGCATTTCATTGGCATCTAAAGTGGTCCTTAAACTTGGGCCTAATGAAAGGAAGGGAAATTCTGCCATGATGAACATTTGCAGTTTTTCCTTCAAACTAAAATGTTTCTGGAATCTGAGAAAATGCCATTTCTGTTTTCAAGGGTTTACTTCTGATAAAGTGGTGCCGGGACAACCACCTTAAAACTATTACACAATTAGCACATGTCTAGTGATTCACGTCACATTAAAGTCACTTTCTTTGACTATCAGTGCCCGTGACTTCATAAGATGAAGCAAAATGCTGGTTTCCCATTGTGTTCAGTCAACATCCAGAGTCCATAGTGGATGCCAGGAAAGCCAGTACAGAAATCGATTATGGTTTTTATTCAAAGACACTGTTTCCAGACTACAGTCGCAATGCATTTATGGCTAAGTTATGCTAAAGATCCAGATTTGGCCTGGAGAGCTCAGTTTCAGTACAGAAAATCTCCATATATCCCAGACCCAGCTTCCCCTATTCTAATTGCCCTTTTAAATGATCCTAGTTTACTGTATTCCCACACCTGGATCATTTCTCCAAGGGAACAAAGTAAAATGTGTTAAAATAATAAAAGCTGGAATTGAAATATAAAATGCATAATGATATCTATTTGAGTTCTCTACTTAAAGACCTTTTATTATCTAAATTAAACTGGAATTGTCTATTAGTTCAGGTCTCTGTCATCACTAAAATTATAACTGGGCATTACTTCTTCTTTCCGGAGTAGATTTAGTGCTCGGGAGCGGCCTGATCCGAGGGATGATTGCTTCCCTCACTCATTCCAACACTTTGAGAGTAATAATTCTCATTAACCCTGTCTTGAAAATGACCACGATCTTCCATTTTCACTGGTAAGAAGATCAATATCAATTTTTTAAAATAACTTATCAAAATTATAGATTTAAATTGGACAATTAAAGATAGATTCAAAATGGAAAATAATACCAGAAGCAGACATAAAAAAAAATTCACCACAGGGTGGCACCTGTGTCTCAAAGGAGTGAGGTGCCAGCCCCATATGCTGTAGGTGGTGGGTTCAAACCCAGCCCCGGCCAAAAACTGCAAAAAAAAAAAAAAATTCACCACAGATTGCTTTGATGGAAAATTCAGCAAAATGATAAATGACCCCCCAAATTCTGGCTATCAGATTTTCGGACTCTTCCAGCCCTTTATGGATTTCTAAAGTGCAGTTCCACCTCAGAGGCACCTGTGCTGTGTAATATCCCTCAATCATGAAGACTGAGGTCATTAGACGGTATGCCTGGAGCCCACACTCTAATTCCTGTGTTCTCTTTGCACTTGGATGTAAAGGAGCAAGCCTGGGTCCTCCTCCTGGATGGGTTCTCAGTCTCTGCCTTGCAGCTGATGATCCAGGAAGATTTCCCTCCACCAACCTCTCCTCCAAAGCGATGGATGGCACACTTACACCTAAAGGACCCAGTTAGCAGGTGCCATCTGCACAGGCCCATCCACTATTAGTCTTATTTCTCTTATCCCTGAACTTGAAACCTCTGCACATCTACTGAATGTGCCTGTGTTTCCATGGCAACCACATCAGAAAATCAGGGCAGGGACAAAGGATTCAGGGTCCATTTGTTTACGGTGATTTTACCTAACTCACTGAAACATGGAAGCACAAGTGTTTGGGTTTGCAAAGAATCTACAGCTTCTTTTCCTTTAAAAAATAAAATTGTCAGGAACTTTTCCTATTGGTCACAGGCAAATGAATGAGTCTAGCAAATATCTGTTCAGCCAGTTTCACCACTCATTACATTAAGCCTGAGGTAGTGCGGAGGGGATAGACCAACAAAAGAAGTACTTGAATGCATTTCAAACACAAGCATGATGTGATTGTTGGAAAAGACTCAAACAATATTAAAGTGCCCAGTTTAGAACATGACCCCCTCTCTTCCCACCTCTTTTCCCGCCATCCTATCCCTCCCGGCAACCATTGCTAACATTTCAGTGCCCAGACTTCCAGATCCAAATCAGTAGTTAAAACTAGAAGCATGGGGTGATAAGGTCAAAGACAGGGTCATTTGCAATGAGTCACACAGAATGCACAGAAGACATTTTCAGCAGGTTTCCCTCTATCTTTTAACTATTAATAAATTCTTCTCCCACTCCTCCATCTCATTCACATCTCTGCTAAAATATTCCTTCCACAGAAAGGAGTTTTCTAATCATCCTACTAAAATAGCAACCCTTTCCCTCTAGTTATGGGTAATATCTACTTTTTTCTATGTTTTATATTCAAAGCATGATTATTGCCTAGAAGGTTATTACATATTTGTCCATGCATTTCTTTTATTGATCATCTTTCCTCAGTTGAACATATGCTTCGAGAGGATAGAGACTGTCTCTTTGGGTCAGAGTTGTATCACAGTGCCACATGCCAGCACCATCCCGCAGACTGGGACTTCAGAACATACTTGCTGAGTGAATGAATGGATGGACGGATGAATAAATGGATGAATGGCAACCACCCGCAGTGTGTGTCTCTTCCGTCACATCCTGTGCACACAGCAGACATTTCTAATCACTTTCAGAATTTGCTTTGCTCAGCAGTTAGGAGCCCTTCTTCACCTGGTACTCCCAGAAGCTACTGAGAAGGCTTTGGAGCTTCCGCTCATTAAAAAAAACACCTGTTCTCCTTGTCTAACATCTTTCACTCTGACAACTACAGAAGCTTGGCATTGATAGATAATATGCTAATAAAATCATTAAAGTAATTTGCATTCCCTCATTGTTTTCAAAAGTGAGTCACCTTTGCCTACATGAGGTCAGGAAAGAAACAGCACAAAGGCATATGGGGCCGATAGCAGACCCTTTATCAGTTTTCGAATCTGGTTTCCCAACTTGCTTATTTCTTTTCCTTATTTTTTGTGAACTGTAAATTTAGGATAAGCACAGATCTCCACAGAGTTGAGTCATGAGTACTTAATGTTAATATTTATAAAGCACTTAGCAGTCTGTTGCATCATTGCCTATGTTTACTGTTATTATTGTTGTCTTTTGATTGTTATAATTCTGTTTCAATGCTCAAAATTGAGGATCTGTCTTATTTCTACATCCGCATTACCTGATACATGTCTTTCCTCTGTTGTTACTGTGAGCATTGACTATTACAGTTATAAATTCTAAGGCAGTGGTTCTCAACCTTCCTAATGCCTCCTAACACTGCGACCCTTTAATACAGTTCCTCAGGTTGTGCTGTCCCCAATCACAAAATTATTTTCGTTGCTACTTCATAACTGTAATTTTGCTACTTTCATGAATCATAATGTAAATATCTGATATGCAGGATGTATTTTCATTGTTACAAAACGGTTGCAACCCACAGGTTGAGAACTGCTGTTCGAAAGGAATGAATGTCAAATGCTTTGACCACAACTCACATAAAGAAATATATTTAATATCCTGAACAATACATGTGTGCACGTATACCCATGTACACACACGTAAAGCAAAACTTCTTAAATATGTATTTAGCCTCACAAGCCAGAATGATGTTGATTATTTCCGGTCCTATTCTTGTGTATTTGATCTGTTCCATTTCATTCTAAGCTAATCTATTCTTCCTACAAAATAAATATTCATTCTAACACAGTAACTTTACTTCACACCACTAGTTTGTTGTGACCTGGAGTCTGAAAGATGCTATCTTCAAAGCAGATCTGAACTTTCAGAGAGGCAAAGCTTATTAGATATTCACTTTTTCCACTGTCCCTACTTTTTAAAATCTTCATCGTCTTTTCTCTCTTCAATTTTATTTTTTTCCCCACTGGTTTCAAATCATTATGTTATTTTTCTATTAGCTTAGTAGTTAATCTTAAAATTATGAAAATGTTTGTAGTTTCACCTAGGCAATTTCATTCATCAAATGCCTCGCTTCTTTCTAAAATGCATTTTCTAGTTCAGCATGTATTCTAATCTCCAGAGTGAATTCTTACTCTTTTACATACAAATCTCAATTTCTGGGCATACATGAGTAGATGATTTTTTTTTCAAAAAGATAAAAGAAGTGGTAATTAGAATTCTCCACTGGGGAGCTGTATCAGATGTTGACTCAAATACAATTTGTTAAAATATTCCTGAGATTAGTCAGAAAAAAATTTGTAGTTGTGGGTATTATTTCTTAGTTAGGAAACATATAAAAAGACATTAAAAATTAGCCAGATGTAAATGGAAACCAATCTACCAAATTAATAGGATTTCGTTCTAAGTTCTAGTCCTGCACAGAGGACTAAATGACTTAGGAGAAGTCTTTGAATCTTTTGCTATCTCAGAGTCATGATGTATAAAGTGGACACGCTAATTTCTACCAAACAACGTTATTGTAACAATCAGTAGAATCTTATCCACCACATTGTAAAGAAATAGTGTATTTCAGACAAAGAATATGTTCAGATAACACCTTTCTGAGTCATCTGATTGTTATTTTTAAAGTTAGAGGTCCTGAAATATTTCCTTTCTGTAAAAAGTGTTTTCAAGGACTTCGTCAAGTTTTAAGCCATGCTAAGGATTTTATAAAATGAATTATTAAAGAAATTATCTGCCCTCGGAAATTGTTAGTCTTTTAATATTGATCCAGTCATTTTTCTAAGAAAGAAAAGACCTTGCTTTTATCTGGTTTTTGTATAAATTATCATATTATCATTAATAAAACATAATAATTAAGCAGCTTCAGAAATATATTAGTTTTTACTGTGAGGTTATTCTTTATCAAGTACAATTATCATATGGGAAAAGTTATAACAATAAGGAGACTTATGCATTTAGCATTGGAAGGAACTTAAGCTGTATGCTCCAGAACTTGGGCTCCAGGAAGAAAGCTCCACTGATGTTATTGTCCATATTCCCGCACTACTGGTGCTAAAAAACGGAATTCTATTGTGACTGTATCTTTGTAAAGGGAGACTGCATTAGGAAACCTCCATCAACATAAGGAATTTTACCTTACAACCAAATTTCCTATAACTCATTGGCTTTTATTGAAAATGCCTAACCAACTCTTACAGTTAGATGTGAAAAGGAAAAGAATATCAGAACAAAATTGATAAAATCATAATGAGGTATTTGCAAAAGAAAGACATTTTCTTAGAACATTTTATAAGTCATTATTTTTGGAGTGGTAGAACTCCAAGAATATTCATTTCGTGGTGAAAATTCCAGGTTAGTCATAAAGTTTGGGGGGGGGGTTGCTGCTGAAGGTCACAAATATAAAAACTCATAATATTCACAGAAAAACCTGTGATATGTTTCCCTCTGACAATAGCTTCTGCTCCACTTCGGTTACAGGGTCCTCTTCCAAGTGAGAAGGGGAAGTGTGGGTTAAAATTTGGGAAGATTTTCTAATATCTGTGGTATAATCCAATACTCACTGGAGGAGCTGAGAAGTTGAGGGGGATTCAGTGGAAATGCATAAGGAGATCCTGGTTAGAAGAATAATGCCCCATGCCCCATATCTGTCTATGTTTTCATCTTCAGAACCTATGAAAGAATAGATACATTAAGTAATGAGTGGGGATGAAGGTGGCAGAAGGGATTGAGATTGCTAATCAGCTGACATTAAACCAGGAAGATTATCCCCGAATGATCTGGGTGGGCTTAACACAATCACAATGATCAGGTAACCGGTAAAGATTTAAAGTAATGGAGTGAGTAGGAAGAGCTGAAAACTCAAGGGGAGAAAGATTGAGGTGTCTTTGTAGCAACCTGGACAGACCTGGACAGCATTCATCTAAGTGAAGTCTTGTAAGAATGGAAAAACAGATCCCACATGTACTCACTATTAAATGAAGCTAATTGATCAACACTGGTGCACATAAAGTAGTGAAACTCAGCAGAAATCAAGTAAGCAGAGGGGGCCGGAGGGAACAGTAAATTCACACCTAATAAGTGCAATGCACACTGTCTGGATGAGGGGCATATTTATAACTTTTACTCAAAGGGTGCAAAAGCGATTCATGCAAACAAAACACAGGTACCCCCTGTGATACTCTGATGTAAAAGAAAGAAAAGAGAAATGATTAAAGTGCTGATTGAAGGTGTCCTAGGAGGTGTAGGATGGGGCCAGGAGCAAGGGAATGGAAATCACTTCTAGAAGCTGGAAAAGGCAAAACAAAACAAACCAAAAAGAAGAAGAAAGAAAGAAACGAAAGCAAAAGAAAAGGTCTCCCCTGGACTTTCTAGGAATCTAAGACTCCTGGAAAAATTCTCCCCTGAACTTGGATTTGGGCCCAGAACCCTATGAACAACTTCTTGTCAGTAAGGTCTTAAGAAAACCAGTTTGCACGGTTTTCAGTGCCTAAGACCTTGATGATTTGCCACGGCAGCACTAGAAAACTCATATAGGAGCTCGATCTACAAATCTGTGAAGACTGAATAACATTTAAAATATTTTGATTACTTTCTTTTACTATGAAATAATCTCAATCTCTCTCTCTTTCTCTCTCTCTCTCTCCCCTCTCTCCTGCCCTCCCCACCCCCCCACACACTCTTCACTCTTCAGGGAGGGCAGGGAAACTACTTTGTATAATATCACAGCAGTGATATATGACATTATGTACAGGCTGTCCCAAAAGTTACCCTTACAGTCACCGTACATACGAAAAATGGGAAACTGTGGCTAAATGTACTTTTATAAAATATTCATCCCCAAATTTTGTTTTGGGGTACCCTGTGGTCTACCAATATTGGCTAACCAATTGTAACAAACGCACCACATCACTGCAAGATATTAATACTAGGAGGACTCGTGTGGTGACAGGGTATACGGGAACTTCCTGTACTTTCTACTCAGCTTTTCCATAAATTTAAAACTGCTGTAAACATGGTCTTTTTTTAAAAAAAAAAGAAAAGAAAGAACCCTCTCCCCCAAACAATAAGTAGCATATTGACAGTGGTGCATTATGGGACTAGTCAAAACAATATAATTAAATCTTTTCAAGCTTGGCATTTCAGAAAATCCTCTGGATTTATTGGTTAGGTTCCTATTTGGCACTCAAAGCATTTCTGAATGTTTTTTTTTCAACAGCATTAGGTAGACAAACAGAGTGATGCATCCTTGCATTTTAGGTAATGGGGCACATTTGCATACATTAAGCACCGGCTGGGATGTCAATCAAGCTATATCAGGAAATCACTGGGGATGGAAGAAGAGGAAGAGAACGCTTCTCGCAGGCGTCCTCCACAGCCTGCAGATTGATCTGGTTCTAGTTTTAATTTCTGGAATTACCTTGAGCAATTAATTACTTATTTTTGGTAAAAAATACCGTGCCTCCTTTGGCTCGTTCTTACTTTGGATCTCCATTATTTTTCACATGGTGAGAAACCTGCTTGAAGTAATTGTTCCAGGATCTATTTCCAGTGAAGTATAATTTATCTGAGGCAGAGCGCTGACTGGAACACCAGCAGGAAACGCTTTTGGAGACACGCAAGGTCAGAAATAACAACATACATCAAGGAGGGAAAATCACATTCTCTACTGGGAAAATTTGGTCTTGCGGCACAGACAAGTGGTTCCTATCTCTAAGAGTTGACATCATCCGTGGAGTTATTTTGTTGTTTTTGTTTTTATTTTCTTGCAATTATCAATTTCTGGGGGACTCTTACTCAGTAAATATAAATCTGTATGTTGCACACATGTGCTTCCCCAGGAAAAGACATTCGTAAGACCTGGGAGCCACTGGCTGGACAAACACTAGCTCTCAACATGCACCCCCAACATATATGCTGAGGGGATTCTACCAACACCCTATTTCTCTCAGACAAAAGGGTGGCAGTATCTGCAAAGTTCTTTTGTTCCTGAGCTTTCACACACTTTGTTTTGAGTGACAATAAGAAAAATACTGTTTGGAGCAAGAACATTAATCCCGAAAGGACCTAAATCCATGAAGTTTGGGATGCTCAGAACTCATAAAACAAAACTAACTAAAGAGCAGAAAAGCTGAGATGGGGAAATAAGAAAGTGGAGGAAAGAAGGGACGGAGGAAGGAGGAAATGAGAATTTGGGGTCACAGTTTGGATAATGAATGAACATGGAGTCGGTCCAAGAGAAGACCTGGGTGGAAGACTCTGGCCAGGTGCACTAGACAAATCGAAGTTGTCGTCATTATGAGAGAAGAGACCCATTTAATTCCAAGTGTGGATTCTAAAGAAAAACAATTGCTTTCCACCAAGATCTGGTTGTTTACTCTTCTCAATGTAGACTAAGGCAGATCTCTGTATTGGGACAAGGCAACCTGCAAATGCTTTTACAGACCTTGCCACTCCTCGGAATTAGGTGCAAGTCTAACCCACACTAAGTTCTGGCCCACACTGACTCTCTGTAGGGTTCATCTATTCAGTCTTACGCTGAACTGCCCTCCCTGCATTTCCACAGAGGTCCAGGACACCAGGTCCTCCACTTTCTACATACCTGTCTTTCATTAGGAACTTCCAATTATTTTAAAACAAATTTGTCACAAAAAAAAAATGCGACTCAGATCCATGTGACATAGTTGTGGGGTACCTAGCAGACAAGAAGATGGAAATGATGTAAATGCAAGTTGACTAGTAGACTAAATAATGAACTTAAATGACCTTTACTTATCTAAGTCACCAAATATTTATTAAGCACATATTATATTGCAGGTACTGCTCTGGATATGGTAGTTATAGTAAAGACCAAAGCAGATAAATTCTATTTTCTTCGCAGCTCAGTACCTGAAGCAACACGAGACTGGATTTATCTACTCTACCCTCTAAAAGATGAGAACGGCAGTAGTCAGGATGCCACAACTACATGGAAGAGTCATCATCATTGGTCCCTGCTAGGAACTCCTTGCCCAGCACACACCCTACACATGCACACACCTCAAAAGATTTGAAAATAATTTTCTATCAGATTATTAGAGTTTTAGATAGCATAGATGGTTAGAAAGTGATCACTCATATTTAATAAAAATCGACCACCTTTTTATAATATTCCATACTATTTTCGCTATATGTTAGACTCATAACCAAATCATTTTCAAAACCCTGAAAATCATAGACAATGCCTTTGTTCCTTCTATGCCTGCTTGATTCATACAGGAACCAACTCTGTTGACAGGGAGGGGCCGGTACCGAGTGCTGGACAACCCAGCAGCTTCTCTTCCTTTTTTTTTAGAGACAGAGTCTCATTTTATCGCCCTCAGTAGAGTGCAGTGGTGTCACAGCTCACAGCAGCCTCCAACTCCTGGGCTTAGGTGATTCTCCTGCCTCAGCCTCCCGAGTAGCTGGGACCACAGGCACCTGCCACAACACCTGGCTATTTATTGTTGCAGTTTGGCCAGAGCCGGGTTTGAACCCGCCACTCTCGGTATATGGGGCTGGCACCCTACCCACTGAGCCACAGATGCCGCCCCACCAGCTTCTTATAAGAGTAGACCTTCCCCAGGAGGGAAGACTAGAAGGAGATTGTGCACCAAGTTCTGACCCAGAGGAGGCTCCCACTGTAGGCAGATGGGAGTGTCCCCCTGCTGCTCCAAACCACACGCGATGACACAGTGGTACAAGCACTCTCCAAAACACAAATACCGTCCAGACTGCCTTTAGACATTGTGTGTGTGTGAAATAGTGACTCACACCAGAGAATTTTAAAGGTACTGTGTAAGGGTTGCAGTATTTTAAGATAAATGTGTGTTTCTCCTTAACTACCTCCAGTCGGTTCTAGGCAGGGTAGAAGGCTGGAACAAGGGCACAAGTACAAAAGAAAAAGGCAACTATTACACCATTGTGTCTCCACACCTGGAGTGTGCTTATACTTTGTGTACATCCTCTCATTTTATTCTCACACATGCCGGGGATCTTATTATTACGCCCTTTTTATAGATAATAGGAACGGGGCCCAGAATGGTGAGGTCTGTATGGGGCTATGCTGGTGTTGGAGCCTTCTTGTAAGATATTTCCTTACACCATGGAATACTATGCAGCCATAAAGAAAGATGGAGACTTTACGTCCTTCATGTTCACATGGATGGAGCTGGAAAATGTTCTTCTTAGCAAAGT
>NW_003852494.1:6584421-6588334 GCF_000181295.1 Otolemur garnettii
ATTTTAAACTTTGAAATTTCCCTCTATAAAGATTGTTTTTGAAAACACCACACTGTACCCCCAAAGTGCATCAATGTACACAGTTACCATTCAATAAAAAAAAAAAAAAAGATATTTCCTTTAGACAGCGTCTTATCCGTCCCTGGTGCCTGGAGCCTTCTCGACAATCAGTTGTTGGTTTACATTAAGAAATGTGCACAAGAAATCACTGATTGGAGTCAGGATCTAAAAGGAAGAAAATGCCACCTTTTGTAAAAGCCGTGTTCATGTTTAGATTTAAATGCTTTGCTTAAGAAAATTCTCTTGAAATCTTTTCCTGAGCAAATACAATAACGTGTATTCTCTGATCCCTCTGAGACATTTTCCTGGATCAATCAATGAACATCCTATACTGAAACATAGATAAATAAATAAAACTTGTGCAGACTTGGTGTCTGGATTAAAGATTCTACATTTAACTGGAATAATTAACTGTTTCCCCTACCCAGGTTATAAAGACAATAGGTCAAGAATCCAGGTATAGAAATTCAGAGGCACCACATGTTTCTGTGCTTTGAATTTCAAGGAAGTGAAAATGAGAACCTGCCTTAGACATCTCACGGGGCCTCAGTGCTGGAAGGTAATTATCACCTCCACCCTCCCAGGCTCGCTTTGCTGTGGACGGATGACCTTTCAGATCAAAATCTCAACAGAGCATGCCAATTTCTACTTTCTATGATAGACAAAAAAAGTGTTGCTGAAGCTCTGAGCAGAAAAATGCAGTTACTGTGTTCAAAATTCTTTATTTGCCATCTGTCAGCAGAAGGCAAGGACTTGGGGTGATGCAAGTCAATCCGTTTTGCTCCGTCCTTGCTAAATTCGCTGAGCCATGAGCATCCTGAACTTGGGTGCCTTTTACAGAGTTGCCGATTTTCAAGGGAAAAAGAAAAAAGAGAAGCTTCAGAGACCAGAAATAACCGAAAGAAAAATCAGAAGCCAAAGATTATACTTGATTTTCCGTGGGCCAGATAGTGGTACTCAGTTTAATAGCGTGAGTTAGGATTTTATAAAACCACGAGCAACTACCACAGATTTCCCAGGATTCTCATAAAGCAATATTAATAACTGTGATCCAGCCACTATATTAAGTAACCTCATTCTGACAATGAAAAAAAAAATGTCCTTTCGTTTCAAGTAGCTTCCTTTAGGGAGAACGCAACAATTATGAAAGTTGTGATTTATGTTCTTTGTTTAGGGAGGAAATAAATTGCCCTGTGGGGATTTGGTTCCGAGAGCAGGACGAAGACACCATCATTCCATAGGACTCAGAGGGATCGAATTGGTTTCGGGAAGGGCTGAAACATCCACCCGAGCTTCTGAATTTTAGAATCCCCTTTAATGAAATCTTTTAGCAGGTTCTTATCTAATGGTCCAGCAACTAATAGCTTTCTCTGTACCTAACTAGGCCAGAAAATTTTATTGTTACTATTTTAACATGATTCATCCCTACCACCCTAAGTTAATCTACCCATTAGTGTATCTTCGTCGATGTGTAAGTTATTGACAAATAACAACAATAAGATAGGCATATAACTAACATGGCATAAAGTCAAGATGATTTCCTTTACATGCACCATAAAGAAAAGAGTATTTGTATAAAAGCAAGAGGAAAAAGACATTTTGAGAAAAAAAATGTTTTTAATTACTACCCTGAGTTTGTGGCCTCAGATCAATGCTTGCAAATAATTTCTTATAAAACACACACACAAAAACCCTTTATATACATTTGGTAAGTATAAAAAAACTTCATTTTAGACAATTTAGAAAATAAAAAGGGCAATAAACATTCCATCAATATCAATAATACCCTCACCAAGAATATCCACTTTAATTGTATATTCTTCTATATTTGTATTATTTCTTATAAATATGTATCATTCTTCTTTATACTAGAGTGTTGCAATGTGATCTATTTTCATTTTTTTTCTTTAATTGTTGGGGATACATTGAGGGTACAAGAAACCAGGTTTCACTGATTGCATTTGTTAGGTAAAGTCCCTCTTACAATCGTGTCTTGTCCCCAAAAGGTGTAGCACACACCAAGACCCCACCCTCTCTCTCCTTCTCTCTCTCTCTGCTCTTCCTTTCCCCCACTCCACCAGGTCTTTAAATGTCATTAATTGTCCTCATATCAAAATTGAGTACATAGGATTCATGCTTCTCCATTCTTGTGATGTTTTACTAAGAATAATGTGTTCCACTTCCATCCAGGTTAATACAAAGGCTGTAAAGTCTCATTTTTTAAATGACTGAATAGTATTCCATGGTACACATATACTACAGCTTGTTAATCCATTCCTGGGTTGGTGGGCATTTAGGCTGTTTCCACATTTTGGCGATTGTAAATTGAGCTGCCATAAACAGTCTAGTGCAAGTGTCCTTATGATAAAAGGACTTTTTTCCTTCTGGGTAGATGCCCAGTAATGGGATTGCAGGATCAAATGGGAGGTCTAGCTTAAGTTCTTTGAGGGTTCTCCACACTAACTTCCAAAAAGGTCATATTATTTTGCAGTTCCACCAGCAGTGTAAAATGATCGTAAGACCTGGAGAGAGAGAAAAACACCTGTCCAGTTCCTTCTCTCCACATTCACACCAGCATTTGCTGTTTTGAGATTTTGTGATGTGGGACATTCTCATTGGGGTTAGATGGTATCTCAGGGTGGTTTTGATCTGAATTTCTCTAATAATTAGGGATGATGAGCATTTTTTCATATGTTTGTTAGCCATTTGTCTGTCTTCTTTAGAGAAGGTTCTATTCATGTCTCTTGCCCATTGATATATGGGATTGTTGGCTTCTTTCATGTGGATTGAGTTCTCTATAGATCCTAGTTATCAAGATTTTGTCTGATTTAAAATATGCAAATATCCTTTCCCACTGTGTCAGTGTGATCCATTTTCATTTAACAATAACTCATGAACATTCCTATGTATTAAATATTTTTCTAAATGTCTGTTTTAAGACCTTTATTGATTCTGTCCTATGGATAATTTCTCGTTTATGTATCTAGTTTCCTAATGTGGACATCTACACTAATTCCTACTTGTCACTAGTATATATATTTCTTTGACAGTTACTAGCCTGGGATAATTTCTAGAGGAGGAATTGCTGGGGGTTTCACATATTTTCTCTTAACTCTTACTGTTCAGAGCGACCCACTTTCCCACCAGCCACACTGACCTGGGCAGAAGTTTCCTCCTTCGATTTTTCTCTTTGGTGCAGATTAACATCACCTGGAAATCGCAGGTCTCCTGCAGCAAAGTAGATGAAGGCTAAGTCTTGGTGGGAAGAGGACTCCATCCTCCTCCTCTGATTGGCTCAGTCAGTCTCTCCTAGGATGCTGAGGGCAATGGACAGAGTGGACCACAGTCACCGGCCTTCCCAGTGATTATGAGACCTGGTGAGAGGAAAACACCTGTCCAGTCCCTTCCAGCCCAGCTTCTCACCCACCTGAATTCATGTCAGTCAAAGGACAAAGAAACGTCAAAGAGGATAATTACTCTATCATCATGGAAAAAACTCTATGTTTCTGAGGAGATGGAATTCTCATCTGTGTATTTGTTTTGCATTTATTTATATGTGTATTTATGTTTTATAAATAGATGAATTATATGGTTTTAAAAAGTATATATTTCCTCTATATTTATTTATAATTTTTCATATATATTTATACACATAATGTATATCATTTATGTATATTTAAATATGAAATTATATATATTTTTAAACATTTTATATAGTTCATACCTTGTATATGTATGTGTACATATAAAATGTATGATTATACACATATGCATAAATTTTTTTTTTTTTTTTTTTATTGAACGGTAACTATGTACATTAATGCACTTCTGGGGTACAGTGTGGGGTTTTCAC
>NW_003852494.1:6600448-6624614 GCF_000181295.1 Otolemur garnettii
TTTCAGGGTCGCAGCTCGCCTCAGGAAGGTTGAAGTGCACTCTTCAATCTTCTCTCTTGTCTCTGCTCCAAACCGTCAGCGACTTTGCTAAGGTTCTGTCCTTTCAGCCTCCTTCTGGACGGGAGCTTCTGTAAAAAGCTGGCTGCAGTTCGCCATCTTGGCTCCGCCCCCCCATATGCATAAATTTGACATCATGGATATGCCAAACAGGCACACATAATACCCCCAAATACTATGTCAGCAGCAAATCCAATATTGAATTGAGGCCAATACAACATTTAATTCAAGTTAATTAAAATGTAACAGGTGCAGAAAGCTTGATACAAACTCACAAACTGATCATGGTGGGCAGCTCCTAGTCAGGAAATAGCAAAGGGCCAAGAGCAGACCCTGACTCCTTCCTGCTACCACCCTCTTAAATTACTCCCTGCTCTGATTTCTAACAGCATGAATTTATTTTGCCTATGCTTGTATTGTACATAAATGGAATCATACAATATATATCGTATTTTTTTCCTTGCTTTCTAGGCAAAGTCGTGACATCCAAAAGATTTACAGCCTATATCCTATTGTACCTGGCTTCTTGTGTAAATCACTGCAGTCCCTGTAGTTATGGGTAATTTATTCTTCTTGGTGTAGAGTGTTCTTGTGTGTGATTGTACCAAATTTAGCCATCCATTTTGTGCTTAATGTTTATTTGTAGTTTTTTTTTTTTTTTCATATCATTCCCACAAATGCTTCCCAAAGATCTGCTATGGGCCAGCAGTATTCTAGAGAATGCTTTTGAGAATACTATGTTGACTAGGACAGATCAAGCTCACATTTTGTTGGAGGAAACTTTTATAATGCTTAAGTTGGGGCTTTTAGTACCCCAAACAGACATAAATGACATAATAATTTTAGATAAAAACAAGTACTATGTGATGAACGTGCAGGCATGTGAGGAATGTGTATTGGTGCGTAGGAAATGTTAAACCGGATAGTCACGGTAAATACCTTTAGAGAGTGAGTATTTGAGCTGAGACCAAAGTGAGGCAGAATAGAAGATCACGGAAGGAAAAAATGGAATGAATTGTGAGCACAACAGGAGGAGCGAGAAATGGGGCCAAGGTGATTTGCAGGGTTAGCACAGCCCATCGGGCTGCTTTTGAACAGGAGAGACGCTTACTCTTACGTACTAGGGCATTCTCACTCCTTTTCTGTACCCTTTGCTGTCTTGACCACTGGCTATAAACGAATGACAAAACACGTAGGAATGTAAGAGAATAACCAGATTTTACTGGGTAACGGAAACGTGAACTTAAAATAGGGTTATTTCAAGAATTCTCATTTCTTAGCAGAGCCATAAGATGCTGATTTCACCCAGAAGGGCTGGGAAATGCACAGATTCCCGTCTTTGTCCACAGCATTCACTTCTCGAGTTGGTTATTTCTCATCGGTCACAGTTGGTTGAATGAATCTAAAGACAACCTCATCGGGACTATATTTATAGCTTTGCTAAGAACAGAATGCATTTATCAGAGATTAGATCAGACTTACGAATTGCCTTCGCTTTTAGAAGGGAGAAAAGAAAACAGATAAGGAATTCATTTCAGATAGAAGTCATTCTTGTCAAGCTATGTCTTTAAAGATGAGTTACATAGGTAGATTTTATAAGAAACAATTACCCATCTATAGGGAGAGTGGATACGTTTGTTTCTCATAAACCACATTCCAAGAATGCTTATGTAAGTAGTGTTTCTTATTTAACTCTGAGCACAGTTTTTGGCTGAGAACTTATATGAACACCTGGATTTGTTATTTGTTTACAACTTTCTATTCTCATCTTCATTAAGACACTACATTATAATTCCTTGTTTAGTCTTTGTGTGCCTCATACTAATGTATTATTTATGAGTAATTATTCTCTGGAATGATGTTTTCAATCAGTTAAGAAGTAATATAGAGGACAGCACCTGTGGCTCAGTGGGTAGGGCACTGGACCAATATAACGAGGGTTCAATATATGGTTTGAACCCAGCCCCGGCCAGCTAAGACAGCAGTGGCAACTGCAACAAAAAATAGCCAGGCATTAATGTACACAGCTATGATTCAATTAAAAAATTAGCCAGGCATTGTGGCAGGTGCCTGTAGTCCTCGGGAGGCTGAGGCAATAGAATCACTTAAGCCCAAGAATCCAAGAGTTGAAGGTTGTTGTGAGCTGTGACACCACAGCACTCTATCGAAGGCCACAAAATAAGACTGTTTCAAAAAAAAAAAAAAAGTAATATAGAGAAAGAAGTGTCCTCTTCTCCAGATGAGGTGCAGAAACTGCCTTCAACTGATGGTGTCAATGGCAGGTGTTTCTGTGAAGTGAGTGCTTAATGGTTTTTAGAGTTGTGTGAAACAACTTACTTGACTATGCTCCACATGGACTCACTCATTTACACATCCATCAACAAATATTGTTGATGCTTTTTATAGTCTACACACTGACCTAGACAATGAAGTTGAAGAGATAAATCAGAGAAACCCAGCCTCTGCTTTTAGAAAATTTAGAAAGAGAAATGAAAGACCATCGCTTTGTTACAACTGTTACAGGATTCTCCTAGCCCATGTCAAAATGTACTCCAGATGGCTTCTTTACATTATAAAAGTTATATTTGAAAAACGAAGTCTGTTTAGTCTATAACCTGAATTATAACCTGATATTTTGAGAATGCATTTCAATATTTTATTTCACACTAATTATTTTCTTATAGAGTCCTTTTAATCCTAGGTATTAAACATATAAAAAGGACTTGCAAAACTATCCAAATAATTGTCAAAGGAAGATAAAAGATGCAATTTTCATCTATCTAAAGCTGTGCTATGTAACATCCAAGGCACAATTATTTATTTATTTTACTTGTGATTATTATTTTAGAGACAGAGTCTCACTTTATTGCCCTCTGTAGAGTGCCATGGCAGCGTCACAGCTCATAGCAACCTCCAACTCTTGGGCTTAGGTGATTCTCTTGCCTCAGCCTCTTGAGTGGCTGAGACTACAGGTGCCTGCCACAACACCCGGCTATTTTTTTGTTGCAGTTTGGCCAGGGGGCCGAGTTTGAACTCGCCACCCTCGGTATATAGGGCTGGCGCCCTACTCACTAAGCCACAGGCATGGCCCTATTTATTTTCTTTTAAGGCAAGCATGAGGCCAAGTTTATTGAAGAAGAGAAAGATAAGCTTACAGAGTAAGAGAGCTTACAAAGCAGGATACATTTGCCTTCTACAGCAGGTGGGCCTGCATTGCCAGGGCAGGCAGGCAAAGAGGCCCACACCAAGCACAATTAACGATCGCAATATTGAAAGAATAAACTAAAGGAATATATCTGGAGCTATTAACTAGGGAACAAAAAGAGAAAAATAGTGTGTGTGCAGCTGTGTGTTTTGTTTGTGTTTTCTACAATGAAATGTTATTTCCTTTTGTTTTTTCTAAATAAAATGTATGCAGAGGCTTTCTCTGGGAGAAGTAATAGGGAATGGTTCACTCTTATACTTAAAATAAAACTACTGGACAAATATATGAAACAGTTTCAAACGCATCAAATATGAGCAAAAAAGAACAATGATTTATGAGAGAAAGGAAATTAATGAAGGGAACCCCAAACTTCCTCCATGCATGACCTTGAGAGAATTTCCAGGCCACAGGAAGGAAAGGGGACTCACAGAGAGGCTCTTCCAATGCCCGAGTTGAGGAGAAGAAACTTAGAGTCCAGGGAGCAGCAAACTAGAGAGAAGGAAGGTCCCCACAGAAATCCAAAGAGATCTGGGGAGCCCCCTCTCACTCTTCAGCAGAACGCCAGATCTCGTTAGATAAAAAGAACATCTATGGAAATTATATGTATATCAACCAAAAAGATAAATTTCACAGTATTCTACATTCAGTGAAAAATCATCAAGCATGCAAAGAAGAGGAAGAGGAAGAGGAAGAAGAGGAAGAGGAGGAGGAGGAGGAGGAGGAGGAGAGGAAGAGGAAGAGGAAGAAGGAAGAAGGAAGAAGAAGAAACCCCAGAACAATATAACCCATATTGAGACAAAACATTGGTCAATCAAAACCCACCTGAAAGTGGCACATGTGTTAGAATTAGAAGAATAGAAGGTTAAAACAGTTATTCAATATGTTCCAAATGGTAAGTGAAAGGCTGAAAATTTTGCATGGAGATAAGAAAGATTTTAAAAGCATACAAGGTGAAATTAAATGATGATAACTACAATGTGTGTGAGATGAAAAATAAAGCTGGGTGTGGTGCATACAGATTAGACAAGGCCGAGGAAGGAGTTGGTGAATTTGATGACAAAGTAATTGCAGTTCTCCAAACGGAACACACAGACACCGAGCGGGAGGAAAAGACACATAAGAAATACACACAGAAAAGGAACGGAGCTTCACCATGCTCAGGAGAAATGGCCTAATAAATGTGTAATGGAAATTCCCAAAATACGGAGGTGCAGAAATACTTGCATAAGTGATTTAATGAAACTATAAACCCACAGATCCAAGAAGCTCATTAAAACCTAAGCATAAGAACCACAAAAATGAACAAAGAAGTATCACAATCAAGTTACTCAAACCCGGTTACCAAGAAAAAAAAAATCTTGTAAAAACAGCTTAAGTCACATAGAAAGGAAGGACTCTAAAAACATATTTCTTTTCAAAAGTAATGCAGGTGAGAAGGGAATAGGATCCATACTCAAATGACACAAAGAGAGACAAGTCAAGCTGAATTCTGTACCAAGAAATACATGTATATGTTTGAAATAAAGAGAAACAAAGGACCTTTTTTCTATTTTTTATTAGATCACAACTGTGTACATTACTGCATTTATGGGGTACGATGTGCTGATTTCATATATGATTTGGAATATTTACATCAAACTGGTTAATATAGCCTTCACCTCCCTCATTTAACTGTTGTGTTAAGACATTTATACTCTACTCTTAATATATTTAACACGTACCCTTGCATTATGCACAGTAGCTGAGGTGCCACCAACTATCCTCCCTCTGCCTGGCTAGCCCCCTCCCCTCTCCTTGCCCTCCTCTTCTCTTCTTCTTTCTTGGCCATAATTGTGTTTTATCATTCATATGAAACTGTGGATGATTATATATTGGTTTCATAACTAGTACTGAGTACACTGGATACTTTTTCTTCCATTCTTGAGATACTTTACTAAAAATAAAATGATCCAGCTCCATCCATGTAAACATAAAAGAGGTAAAGTCTCCATCATTTTTATGGCTGCATAATATTCCATGGCCTACATATACTACAATTTGTTAATCAATTCATGTGTCAACGGCCACTTGAGCTGTTTCCATGACTGGGCAATTATAAATTGGGCTGCAATAAGCATTCTTGTGCAAATATCTTTGTTGTAAAATGATTTTTGGTCATCTGGATATATACCTGTAGAGGAATTGCAGGATCGAACGGCAGGTCTACTTTTAGTTCCCTAAGTGTTCTCCGACCTTCTTTTCAGAAGGGACGTATTAGCTTGCATTCCCTGCAGCAGTGCAGAAGTGTTCTCAAACAAAGGACATTTTTAAACTTACAAAAGCCAAAAGAATTCATTACTAGAAGACTTTACTACATATAATGATAAATTCATTCCACAGTAGAAAAAGATGTTACTATATGGGCAAATGGAACTAAATAAAGGAATAAAAAGGACTCAAAATGTAATTACCCTGATAAATATACAGGTACTATATTTTTATTCCCATCACCTTAAAAGACAATGTACCAGAACTAATTCATGGAACAAAGACTTATTAAGCACCTATTTGTAGCAGGCATTTAAGGAGGCTTTTGGGATACTGCAACAAAAATACGCTGCAGAAATAACTTGCAGGAACTATGTAAAAACTGTATCCTGCCATATAGAATACCATGCAATTTATGTTCTTTGCAACAAATTATTTATTAGAAATAAAAATAATCAAAGATCCAAGTTTTGAGTGATTAGCAAGTACTAGTTTACAACAACTAGGTGTTACAGAATTCAATGATTTGCTGACTTCCAAATCCTCTAAAAGACGAGAATTTATGGATAGTGATGACAATAGCGAGGGCTTTTGAAATTGTTCTTGGTTTAAGGAAAAGCTGTATTTAGACTTACACCCCTCCACACATATTAGAACCTGTAATTGCTGGAAAGTACACAACTATTTTTACATACTTCCAAAGAGTCTCTATATGTTGATATAACTTTTATAGTATTCAATAAATATTTTCGGGATTTGTTATATTATTCGTTTTCTAACCTGTCTAGGAGACACTGTTGTATGAACACTGTATCTTGACTCATCTCAAAGGCCCCACGTGTAGACACCAAAGTAAACATAGGGAAAGTCTTGATTAGGAGCATGTTCAGCACAGGAGACTTAGGCTTTGATAAATCTGTGTGTTATTCATTTCTCTACCACTTACTGGTTTCATGACTGTGTTAGTTCCCTAGAACTACTATAACAAAGGGTCACAAGCTAGGTGGCTTTAAACTACAGAAGTTCTGGAATCTACAAGTGCAAAATCAAAGTGCAGGTGGGGGCTTTCTTCCCTGAATCCTCTAAGGATGCTCACTTGCCTCCTTCAGCCCCTGGTAGCTCAAGGCCACATCAGTCCAGTCTGTGCCTTCCTCACAGACAAGTGACTATTGTCTCTCTCTCTGTGTCCTCATAATGTTGCCTCTCTGTGTATCTCTGTCTCTCAATCCAAATTTCTCCTTCTTACACAGACACCTGTCATATGGATTAGGACACACCCAATGACTTCATCCTAATTTGACATATGCAGAGAACCTGTTTCCAAATAAGGTGATATTCATCACTGCCGGGGTTAGGGCTTCAACGTGTCTTTTGAGGGATAAAATTCAACCCACAAAATGACCTTGAGCAAGATCCGGAATTCTCTAAGCCTTGTATTCCACATCAATCAAATAGAAACCACGATATTAGTAGCAATTACTGAATTATCGTAACAGAATAAGCTCAGGAGTGTAAAGTGCTTCACTCAGAAGAGATGATTTTCTGCAGTGAAAAACGTTAAATATTTGAAAATAATTTTCTTCTTCATGTCTTTAAGGTGGGAAAACAGTGGTGATGAGAAAAGTGGAGCATGAGGACAGAATGGAAGAGAATTAGAAAAGTCTTTTCACTCTTTTAAGGCTCTACTGAAAAATCGATAATGAAATGATGAATTTTAAAATGGGAAATTCTTAATCTGACTTGGAAAAAAATCTCTGCACTTCAGTCCTTTAAAGAAATTTAAACACTACCAAATCAGAGCGAAATGAGATAACATAGTATGAAAACATTCTAAGCTTTATAAAATTATATAATTCTTTAATACTGAGTGATCTTAGTCAGCTTGTGGGAAAAAAATCTTCTCTGTCTACGTAGTCATAGAACTGAGCAGATACAACGAATATCTATGTTTATGTATCTAAATGACTCACTTTTCCAAATCAGATCCCAAACTCTAACTTTACGTTCAGATATATCACAAGGGCCCCCAAAATGTGATTTCTGCTGAGGGAGAAATCACCCTTTGAAGTCCCCTGAACATCACTGCAGTAGCTCTTTTTTCTTTAGAACCGCCTCGGAATTCACCTATTTTCCAAGGCTTCCATGAACACACATTCGCACTTTTTCTCAATTCAGAAATTCTAATGGCCCCTCGTCGATGTTTTCAGAGGATGAATTTGAGAAACCGCTAAGCTATTAGATGTTTTGTTCTAAACATCCGTGTCCAATTTCAAATTTTCCAGCCAGCCATGGATTCACATTGCCTGGGAAAACCCAAATGTGCTTCCCGAACAATGTGAAGTTCAGCGACTCTAACACATTTAACTCCCAGGCTTACCATTTGTGCAACTGTTGGCATTACAGATTCCTCTGCTGCTAGTAGCTTTCCAACTACTTCACAGGTGACAGTCATATCCAGATGAACACATGCAGGGAAACATTAACAAGAGAGCGGGATGTGAAATTCCAGGGGCCTTTAAATAGCATATTAGGACTGGGATCTGCGCGCCTCACATTCTGAATGCAGGGCCTACCAGGCTCAGATGCAAAGGGGAAACCTGCTCCCTGGGCTGTTTCAGAATGACTGAAACAAGAACATACCATAAAAAACAGTTCTGAGATGGGGAAAGTGACGCAGATTGTCATCCTGGTGGTCCTAAAAGACCTGTGTGTTGCAGAAATTTCCAGGAAGTTTAGGGAGATGTTTGAGTCTCTGGGACTCATTTGCAGAACCAGCTTAACAATGGACATAGCCTTGTTTGGGCTTTTCTCCGTGCTTAGGTGTCTCTGGGGATTACGGTTTCTTACTGAGATTTGGCATTGCCGTGTTTTACCTATTTTCTTTCCAGAATCCTTTGTATGCTTATGCTGCATTTGTGTGAGGGCAGTAGATGGGTAGCTAGGGCTAAGCCAACGCATGAAGCTTCTTTGTCTATTTCAGAGACAGTTCCTAATTTGGACAATGAAAGGTATGGCAAAAGCCAGGCAACTTCTCTGAAGCCACATGAATACCTCCTTTCTCATGAGGTTGTGTTTGTGTTTGTGTGTGTCTAGTAACTTTGAGTACAGATTCTCAACTCCAGAAATAAGCTTCTGGTTATTTCTTTCTTATCCAATAATGTAATTGGCCTGTAAGCCAGGTTGATGTTTGAGAATTTAAATGTGCCCTTCAATTCTTTCTACCTGCAGACCTGATCTCCAACCCTCCAGTGTTAATTAGTGTTTCTATCTTTATTGGAAGATTCACACTTAAAATTCACATTTATCACTGCAGTGCCCTGCTGTCCACAGCCTAACAATGGGAGAGGAAGGCAGAGCTTAAAAGAAACACTTATCTTGACTTGAATTTAATCTAATCTCTAAACTGTCTTCTGAGGTTTTTAATACATCTGCCTAATCACTGACACTTATATTCCACAATCTATTCTCCATAGAGGAAGTGGAGGGATCATTTGAAAGCACAAATCAAGCATCATCTCTCCTCTGCTTAAAATGCTTCATTTTCTTTTTTTTTTTTTTTAATTTATTGTTGGGGATTCATTGAGGATACAAGAAACCAGGTTTCACTGATTGCATTTGTTAGGTAAAGTCCCTCTTACAATCATGTCTTGCCCCTAAAAGGTGTGTCACACACCAAGACCCCACTCCCCTCCCTCCTTCTTCCTCTCTCTGCTCTCCCCTTCCCCTATCCCCACCGTGTCATTAATTGTCATTAATTATCCTCATATCAAAATTGAGTACATAGGATTCATGCTTCTCCATTCTTGTGATGCTTTACTAAGAATAATGTGTTTCACTTCCATCCAGGTTAATACAAAGGCTGTTAAGTCTCCATTTTTTTAATGGCTGAATAGTATTCCGTGGTACACATATACTACAGCTTGTTAATCCATTCCTGGGTTGGTGGGCATTTAGGCTGTTTCCACATTTTGGCAATTATAAATTGAGCTGCGATAAGCAGTCTAGTGCAAGTGTCCTTATGATAAAAGGATTTTTTTTCCTTCTGGGTAGATGCCCAGTAACGAGATTGCAGGATCAAATGGGAGGTCTAGCTTGAGTTCTTTGAGGGTTCTCCGTACTAACTTTCAAAAAGGCTGTATTAGTTTGCAGTCCCACCAGCAGTGTAACAGCGTTCCCTTCTCTCCACATCCACGCCAGCATTCACCTGGAACAAAATTCAACTACCTGCCACAACCAGCCAGGACCATGGACGCCGTCTGATTCTTGCTCTCGCATTTCCACTATCACCCTCTTCCCCTTGGCCCCTACTTCATGCCACACCAGCTTCTTTATATGCAGCAGAGTCCCTTCAGACAGTGGCATCAGAATTACACTCTCAGGTGAGGACTCAGTCCCCCACTAAGCACCCAAGCACTCGGGGTGCAGGCCCGGTATTTTGCTCTTTGTTTCTTCTGTCATGTTTCTTACTCTTGCATGACGGGTGTATCTGATGCAGGTGCAAGGTTTCTAAATTCAGAACGCAAGTGGAAAACAACCTGTAGTAAAAATGTCCTTGAAAAGCTCTCAGAATAGGTCTTCAGGGCTTTGTTGGATGCATGAGACTGTTCTCTGTGATAACTATACCCCGTAAAGGATGAAAGTCCCCGAGACACCTCAAAGAAAAAAGAAAGGCTATAAGCAGGCATCTGTACATTCAAATCGTTCTTCTCAGATCACCATCCGGGCTGCAGCTGTGATGAGTGATGGTGGAGAATTCCCAGACGCCCCAGTCTGCTTTCAGGATTTCCTTCTTTCCCATTTAATATTCAGCCTCTATCTTCATAGTACATGTTCATAGATTTCCTTCTTGTGCGTATTAAATGAGATCACAGGGTAACACCTCGTCTGTGGATTAAGTATTAAAGCCAGCAAAAAAAAAAAAAAAAAAAAAAATCGCCTGTGATGTTGCCTTTCTCTCTACAGATGATGCTTCTGACATGCAGAACAGAAAGGTTTCACTGAAAGATCAGGATTTCCAAAATAAAGTAACAGACAAGGATGCAGATATTCAAAGTATGTGTGATATCTGAATACTTGTTCAATGATCCTCAAAACCCCTTAACCTTTTCATGGACATAAAAAGAATCAGAAGGCAGAGAAAGATGGATTTAGATTTCAGGGCCGATCAAGAAAAAAGACATGACCACCAGGTGGCAGTAGTGCACACACGTGCTGTATTTGCAGAACACTTTGACATATTTGCGTGCAGGGCAAAGTCCTTCGTGGCAAGAGAGAGTTCAGAGGCTTTGGTGTGGGGACCACTGCCCAGAGAGGGAGAGAGAAGATGGGAACTGCAGTTGGAGGTGCACTCACCTGCCCAAGTGATGTTGCTCAGCTGCAGGGATGAGATTCTCTAGGCCGGAAAGCACCAAAGGGCAGGAGCCACGTGAGGGTCTGTGTA
Organism: Otolemur garnettii; assembly: GCF_000181295.1. Classification (NCBI taxonomy): domain Eukaryota; kingdom Metazoa; phylum Chordata; class Mammalia; order Primates; family Galagidae; genus Otolemur; species Otolemur garnettii. The sequence goes on from NW_003852494.1 coordinate 6,611,398, forward strand.
GGACTGAGTTTGTCTTATTCATGGCTAGGAGCTGTTGGTTACAATTTTGCAGACTACACAAAGCAAGCAGGTTCTAAATGGCTAAATTCCTGTTTAGTAGTTCTATGTTTAAAACAGCTGGAAGAATAAAGAACGAGTTTGATACTGGTGGGCTTTTACGCTAATGGGTTCCAGCTTGCTGTGAGGATGTGTCCCACCTAGAAGGCAATGTACAGAGGCCTTGTTAGGTTTATTTATACAATAGGAAGGAAGTCATGAAAAAAACTCACAAAATCTTTGATAGGAGCTGTAGTTCCTAAAATGGAGAGAACAGGAGGGCTGCTACCTGCTTTACTCACTACTTAGTTGGAGACATGGAGAGCTTGAAACTGACAGCACCATGGACTGTGATATGAATCCTGCTCCAGAAATGTGCAGGCCCCAGAAATGTGCAATCTAGTTACCTTTTGCAGAGCTGTTGGGGAGCTGCCTCATGAGGAAGGACTTGAGAGCTCAGAGTGTCTTGAGAGCAACAAGGCTGCGTGTGCCTGGGCTCCAGGTCTGGGCTGGGCCTAAGGAGGCAAGAGCAGTTACTGCCCATTTAGGGATGCTTTTGAGAATGAAAGGGGGTTATTAACAATTATGCCAGGATGTCAGAATTACCTGAGAAAGTTTTAGGAAAACTAGAATACATGTTACCCTACACATGCAGAATGGAAAGCCAGCCTAGAGTATTTAGGGCGGCAGGCAAGACAAATATAAGCAGGGGAAGCTTAGAAAGCACCAGCAACAAATTAGGCATGGACCAGAGGAATTACCATCAGGGAACCCAGCAGGGATCCCTTGAGAAGTACAGGAAAGTGTCCGTAAGAGGAGTCAACCTGTACTAGGGGTCAACAGAGTGAAGTTAGTGACATCTGTGAGATCTCTGCTGTCTCTTCCATTCTTCCTCTCCCATTTAACCCTGGAAAGGCTAAAAAGTAGCAGGCAGGTTAGTAGGGAGTGCAGAAAAAAGAGGAAGTGGTTACCTCTGTATTTGCTGAAGCAAATGCAGATTTCAACACATGTTCCTAGTTTTTAAAATGTTGAGAATATAAAAATGGTGGCTATAGACCTCAATATTAAAGCCAACAATTTACATAATGGGAAGGATCCCATTGATCCCATTGATCCTTCCCATACCCTGGAAGGATCTCCACTGATATTGTTGTGCCCACCCCGGGGGTCGCCTACCCAAAGACCACTCACAATCACAAATCGATGCAAAAAGCAAGAGGCAGGTTTATTGCTGGCGCGTCAGGGTTCCTCAGCCACAAGGGGGAAGGAACCCCGAGAGGCTGTTACAAGCTGCTTTTAAAGCGAAAAACTACATGCAGGGGGGGTGAGGGGGCGTTAGGGTATGAGGCGGTTGGTGATTGGGGAATTCATAACTTGCAGGGTTGCTGGGCAGTTTTGCTCTGGGGACTTTTTGCGACGGTTATTTTTAGCGCGGGTATGAGGGAGTAGGGAGGGAGTAGGGTGTTGCCTCCAGGTGCAAGAGTCTGATATGCGGGTAGAATGTTTTCATTGTTTTAGGGCCTCCTTACTGCCCTGTGGCCTAACATTATCGTGAACAAAGCAAGAATGTCGCCCATGCTCACTAGTCAAGACAACTAGACAAAAAGAAACAACAATGAGCTTAAAAATAAAGAAAAAGAAATAAAACGATCACTATATGCAGAGGACCTGATCAAATATCTAGAGCATCAATGATAAAACTAACTCAAACTCTAAAAGATTTCAGCAAGATGGCAATGGATAGCATTAACATACAAAAATCGATTGCATTTATAGACAGAAATAATAACCAGGGAGAAGATAAAACAAATTCATGAATCTCATTTATAGTAGCAAAAAGAAAAGAATATTTAGGAGTGGAAATAACCATAAATTGTTAAAGCTAATATGCAGAAAAGTATAAAACACTCCTGAAGATGAAAGCAGATTTGGATGTGTTCTCTAGCTCTAGGTAGGAAGTCTCTACGTGACCAATATTTCAATCATCTCTGAATTAACGTATAACTCTGATGTGATCCCGATAAAAAAAATATAATGAACATTTTCTTGGACCTACACAAGCTGATGTTAAAATTTATGCAGCAAAATAAACAAACAAGAATAACTAGGAAAATACTGAAAGGTAAGTCTGAAAGAGAACTAGTCACGCCGGGTATCCAAAAGCAAAGGAAGCGAAAGGAGGTTTCTGTTCTGCGCATGGACAGTCACGTCAATGGGAGAAGAGGGGAGGTTCAGGAACAGACATCACCACGGATACACGTGTGGTGTATGGTTATCACAGTTTGTCAAAGGATGGCAGCAAAATACAGTCTTTTTAATAAATGGTTTCAGTAGAAATGATAGTAATTCAGCCCCAAAGTGGTAATTAGATCCCTACCTTACCTCACACACAAGATAAAATTTACAAATGAATCAGACCTAAATATACATAGTTTTTAAATGGTGGATTTCATATAATCTGGGGGTCTAAGAAAATCTTCCCAACTATGACCAAAACCTACACGTGACTGAACCAAAGAGAAAATCAAAAGCTTGATGACATGAAAACACATATTTTTCAAATTTCATGCCCAAACCCGCCCTATAAAGAACACAAACAAATAATATAAGGGAGCAAAATCAATAACATACATTACAAACTCCAAAATTATAAAGACATTTTTAATATCAGGGATAGAATTTAAAAATCATACAGACATTTTTTGCAAACATGATAGACAACTCAAAAAAAGGTATAAAAGTGACTCTTAAATGAATATAACATATTTTACTGTGCTTAAAGTAGGAAACATTAAAATGCAAACTGTTCTGAGGTAACATATGCCACCGATCAGATAGGCACAAATCAAAAAGCTTGACAACAGCCTCTCTTGTCAAAGCTGTGGGGAAGGAGACCCTCTCAAACACTGCTAGAAAGAACGTGAGATTATATAATCCCTGGAGAAAAGGAACTAGCAATTTCTTACAAAACTATACATGCTTTATGTTTTGGCCTAGAACTATCCCTTCTAGGAATTTATCCTGAAGACACACATCTAATAACACAGAAAATACATACATACATGCTATGCATTCAGCACGACTTGTAAATGCAAAAGATTAGAAACTACCTAAATATTCCAGTATGGGAGAGGAATGGAATGTACTGGCATATTTGTGCAGACCACAGAGGAGTATTATGCAGCTCTTAAAACATTTTAAAAAGCAAACTTTTTATTTTTTTGATGAACTAGTATAAAATCCTCTCCGGGATATAGCATAAAGGGGAAAAAACATGCAAAATACAAAAGAGGATAAAAATAATTCAGCTTTAAGAGAAACTAATATTATGATAAATGCTACAACATGGATGTAGTGTCAGGACATGATGCTAACTGAAATAAGCCAGACACAAAAAGACAAGCATGAGGTACCTAGAACAGGAAAACTCTTAGAGCCAGAAAATGATGGAAAAGTCCTGGAGACGGATGGTGGTGATGGTTGCACCACCATGTTAATGTCACTGAACTGTATGCTTCAAAATGACTCAAATGATACTTGCTATGTTGTATACATTTACACAATTAAAAATTAATAGCATGGACAGCATGTTATCACTTGTGTAAGAAAAAACAATAGGAGAATATGTATATATTTACAAAAATAGTTGAATGAATGTATTAAAGTTCTCCAGAGACACAGTGCCAAGAGGATAAATATGATTATTTAAGAGGAGATTTATTAGGGGAATTGGTTCATGCAATTTTGGAAGTTAAGAAGTCCTATAGCAGGACTCTGCGAGCTGGAGATCCTGGAAAGCCAGAAGTATAATCGAGTCTGAGGCTGAAGGCCTGATGGCCAGAGGAGCAGGGGGTGTACCTCCCCAGTCTGAGGCCAGGAGGCTGACAAGAACCAAGGAGTTGCGGTGGAGAGGGGGGCACACATTTGCTGGTGTACACCCCTGTCTGAGTCCAAAGAGCCAAAAATAGAAGCTCTGATGCCCAAGGCTAGAAGATGGATTTCCCTCAGGAAGAGAGAGTGAATGCATCATTTCTCTGCACGTTTGTTCTATTCGGATGCTCAATGGATTGAATGATCTGGCACATGGAAGTCAGGTCAGATTTTTTGTGTTTTTACTCAGTCTATGGATTCAAATGCAAATGAATCTCTTCTGGAAATACCTTCATGAACAAGCCCAGGATAATGTTTCACTAGCTATCTGGTCATCCCTTAGTCCAGTCAAGCTGACATAGAAAATTAAGTGTCACAAAAGAAAATAAGCCAGAAAACAATCTGATTACCAACAGAAAGTGAGGAGAAAGTAGGAGAAGAAATACTGTACATATTCAGAAATTAAAGTTAACATATGTACATTCAGAAAGTGAAATTAAAAATCAAAAGGAAAGGGATGAAGGGAAAACAAAATTTCAAGCAGATGGAAACAAATGAATCTAATTATACTTCAGATAAATATTATCATCACCGGGAAGACTGGGGCCAAAAAGGAGGAAGAGAAGAAGGAAAGAAAGATATACATCAAAGTGGGTAAATTACTAACAGGAGGTAAATCAGGGCAAGTATGTACACCTGAGTGTTTGTACTACATTTATTTTGGAATATTTAATTCATCCAAAATATTTTCCAACTTGAATGTAAAAAATAAGAAAATAAAGAAAATAAGACCAACAACCAAAACCATGAAAAGTAGTAAGGGCCTGACTTCTACCCTCGCTCTGGGCCTGGCGATTTGCCTAGTAGCAGGGCTGTGTTGTTTGAAATTGCAGCAAGGAATTTCTTTCACATTGCTGCTGCAGGAGACTCCCACTTTCAGCAATGGCAATTATTAGGGAACAATGCTAAGAAGCTTCACTGTGAGTCTTCTGTCTCCATCATGATCATAACCAAACCCAAATTCTCCTGGCATCTCATTTGCCTGCTGTGTCTTGAGAACATCTTGTACAAAGCTGTTTAGCTGTAATTGAAGACAATCCCAATGTATTTACATTACAGCTCGGTAATTTATAGGTAGATAATGTAACTGTTAAAACTCAGACTGACTTGAATCTGAAAAAAAAAAAAGAAGAAGAAATAAGCTTTATTGACTTTCTCTTGACAACTCAGCCCTCACTCTTAGAGTAGATGAGACAAAGAGTAGGGAAAAAGAAAATAAAAAGGAACCAAAAAGCAAAACAAAAAAACCCAACAATCAATCCGTTAACAGTTGAGTAATTAAATATTTAGAATTAAATGATTGTCACTGGGACATCCTGGGGGTGCCTCGATTACACCATCAGTGGGGTTCATCTCCTCTCCTATTACAGCTTTCCTCTGTGTGGGTGCCATTCTCAGGCAGACCCTCCACAGGTGAGCTTCCGAAGCTGCATACTGACCTACCCAACAGAGAGGGGCCCTATTCTTCCCAAGACAAGGCTCCTGCTGGGGCCCATGCCCATGTGCCCACCTCCCATAATCTGTCTTATCAGCAGGATGGAATAGGGTCAGGAGGTTCAAGCACAGCCATTCCCCAGGCAGAGGAGAAGTAGAGGGATGTTCTTGAAGGACCATCACGATACTGTCATCAGGAGACTGAAGAAGGGAAGCCAAAAACAGAAGATTTTTAATGGACAATGGAAGAAAGGGAACCAGGCAAACCCTCCCCTGGGGTTCTTTCCTCAGCACTATATTAGAACCCTCTTCCACCTGTCTGTGCCTGACTGAGGAGGAGGGGTTTCCAGCCCATCAGGTGGTCATGGGCTGCACCCCACTGCCCTGTCTCTCACTACCGTGAATGTGCATTGTCCTCTTTGTTAGTCCATTTAATTACAACACCTCTGCTCACACGCTTTCTGCGGGAGTTTAAAAGAAATTTACAACTGAGCACTTTTATTCCAGCCAAGCTGCAAACGCTGCTGACAAGTCTTTAATTGAGAAAGTGTTTTCGATTTTCAAACAGACCCGGGGTTATATTAAATAATGATGCCACTTCAGTTGTGTTCTTCTGTCATTTCTATTATGGGACATCATCAGACAGGTCCATAAACATTGATTTGACGTCGAAAGAGTTTGATACTGTTGGCCAGAAGTTACGTTAGTCAGACATAAGCCAATGCATACTTGCATCAATAATGCAAATAGACACACATAGTTCTTCTTCTGAATTATATTTAGTGAGTGAGTCCCAGGTCCATAAAACATACTTGGTAATAAAAAATGATAATGGTGCTGCTAAGACTGTGTGGGGAAAATGATTAGGTCAACTGTGATGTGTCCATTAAAAGAGAGATTATTTGCCCCCAGCCGAGACTTGGTTTTAGCCTCCTTTTGCCTACAACCAGGCAGCAATCGTTGGTGGATTGAGCAGAGTTGGTACTGAAGACAAAGCTGATTTTCCATCCTGGAGCTGGATGAGCCCTTGGGTCTCTTTTAGTTTTATGATTTCTCCATATCAGATTCAACAAAAGCTTCTCTGCCGTTATGATGCCCACTAGATTTTGGAGAGCTCTATCAGAACTCCAACCAGAGAATCCTCCTTGAGGACGTGTTGTTATCAAGGGTTACGACATAGCAGATTGAGCCAACAGGGGCATCCTTGGTTTTCTTCATTGAGAAGGTGGCATCCGGCTGGTGCCTGGAGCATCCCAGGAGATTTGTGGATATGAATGAAGGAGAGTTGAGAACAAGGAATCTGAAAACCCAGGTGCTGCATCAAGTTCCAGAGAGGAGGAGGGAGGTCCCGTGCACCTGACACGGAAGACCATGACGAGGCAGAAGCACGTGATCTCTGAGCACGGCAGATTGAGGACCCACACCCAGGTGGTGCAGGTATCAGGGTGGGGGATGGGAGCTCCACCAAGGACACCACATGGTGCCGGAGGTCCAGCCACTGCCACTGTCCAGAGGAAGACAGAGAGAAACTGCTTTCCATCGTTCATGTCTTGTGCTTTCTAATGTTTGTCGCATGTGTGAGTCACAGATTTTTAGTGGGAGATCAATTTTTAAAGGATTGATATTCATGAAAGCTTTTCCACTTATTTAGGGCAGAGTTTCTTTCTCTGCCCCTCGATTCTGACTGTTGTTGTGATGTGCCGTGACCACAGAATGTGGCAGAGGGTGCGGCACCAATTCCAAGCCAACCTTTCAGAGGCTGGCAGCTTCCATTTTTTCTGGAGAAGCTAGTCACAGACAAAAGGTGACATGAACACTGAGGCTGCTAAGCCATTAGGAAGCCTAAGCTAGCTGTGCAAGGAGGCCACACAGAGGGCAACCACAGAACTGAGACCCGGACAGACATGACCAGGTGACTCTATGGTCCTTGGAACTATTGCAGTCAAGACCCCATTACTGTGGCTCAGGGATGAGTGACATTCCCTCCCCCCACTCCATGTGAATTCCTTGTCCTAAGAATTGTGAGAAAATGAAATGGTTGTTTTTATGCTCCTGAGTTTGGGAGGTGATTTGTTGGACAGGAATAGACAACTGAAATCAGCATGAAGCAACTCCTTCACTTTCCAGAAACTGAGAAGGGCAGCGGGGAATCTGCGTGGATGAGGAGCTGCAGAAACAAGTATTTATGTCACCCTCATGCAATGCAGGAAGCCACTGACGGAGGATCAGCTCGTGGAGGCCCAACCAGGTGTGTGTTTGTTTCTTTATTTACTGAGACAGAGCCTCACTCTGTCACCAAGGCTAGGGTGCCATGGCTGCAACCTAGCTCACAGCAACATAAATTCCTGAGCTGAAGTGATCCTTCTGCCTCATCCTCCCAAGTAGCTAGGACTATAGATGCCCACCATAATTCCAGCTATTGTTTTCTATTCTTAGTATAGATGGGATCTCAGTGTTGCTCAGACTGGTCTTGAACTCTTGGCCTCAAGCAATCCTCCCACCTTGGCCTCCCAGAGTGCTGGGATTATAGGCATGAGCCACTGCATCTGGCCAAGGCCAAGTCCAAGTTTTGACTATACTGTGAAGCTCATGATGAAATCAATGGCCTCAGATCTAAGAAGGCAGATTTGTTGATTACTCCGTATGCAACTGGATAACACAGAATGTTTTAGCAGGAGTGTCTCCTCCACTTCATGGTAAACTCAGGAAGGACAATGTACAGATCTTCTGAACTTGAGCTTCCTGAAATACAGGGAAATTCTCACGCTGGTACAACCTCTTGTCTTATTGAAATCATCAAATAAGATGACTATGAAGAAAAGATTTTGTAAAGTTCTGTGGAGATCCAGTGAGCTTCTGGATTCTGAGTTGAAAGAAAAAAATCAGTCAGACCTTAAATTCTGGTGGAACCAACAGACAGGAGGCAGGGTGGTATGAGACATGACTGACAATGACACAGCAGCTGTCTGAGCTGGTCATTTATTTGCTGTGTGACCTAAAGAATACTTTGTTTCTCTGTGTCTTGCTTTGTTTACCTGTAAAATAAAGATTACAATACCCACCTCACAGGACCTCATAAAACTTATATTAGCTAATGCATGGAAAGTACCTACACACAGGAAATGTTAAATAAATGTTAGCTTCTAGTTCTGATTATAATATTATCATAAAAAGACTGCAATGTCTTCATAGTCCTCTGAACCTTTTGCTCTGACAACAACATGGTTGTGTATAAAAGTTTAGACTTGGAAGGACTTTGCTGTGCATGGAACCCAATCTTCTCCCAGAATCACCAATTTCCCTATCTGTCAATCACCTCTCCTGCTCGCAGGTTTTCTGAGACGGGGAAAACACTGCCACCCCAGGTCGCCTCTGTGATCCTTGCATCTCTGAGGATTTGCTTCAAGTAAGTATCCAGGGTGAAATTGTTGAGTCTGAAGGTATATTCAGTTATAGGCTTTTCGATTCTAATTGCCGGAGTGTCCCTAAGAAAGGTAATATTAATAGACAGCATCACCAGCAACGTTTGAAAGTGCCCATTTGAACACAAGCTAAAGCAAAGGCAGTCGTTTTAAAAGTCACTTGCCAGCTTTATCAATAAAGCAGTTAACTATTTCTCATTTTTACTTTGTACTCATTTTATAACTAATAAGCTTGTTTTTTTCCTCAAATGTTTGCTAACTTGTTTTTTCACATTTTCACTTACCCATTAAAGTCTTTTATCCATTTATTTGATATATGTGCTTTTATCTTGATTAATTTATAAATTCTCTGTCTTAAGAATGCTCATTCTTGGTTATTGAGTTTGAAAACGATCTCCCTCACGTATCACATGCCTTTTAGTTTTGATTTTGGTGTAATGTGATAAACAGAAAGTTTAAAATGTCATATAAGTTATCTTCATGGTTTATTATTTCACTTTTATGATATGAAAGCTTTTCTTGCCTATATATCAAAATAATATTCACCTATTTTTTTCTGCTCCTTTAAAGGGGATTTCATTTTGGTGTGGTTTAACTAAAGTTGTCTGTGGCAATTTATTTTATCTTATTTTATTTTTCTGGCTGGGTCTGGATTTGAACCCACCACCTCTGGTATATGGGGCCTGTGCCTTACTCCTTTGAGCCACAGGCACTGCCCAATCTGTGGCATTTTCTTTAGCAATCAGGTCATCCTTCCCTCTTTCCATTTTTTTTTAAGTATAGATGATTTTATTTTCTTTCTTTTTTGCTCTTTTTTTAACTTCAGATTGATAGGAGGCATGAATGTTTAGGTCACATTTTTCACTTCTAAGGTAATGTTCAGGTTGTAGCTGAGCCCTTCACCCTGGGGGCGTGTTGAGTACCCTCACCTTGTGCACATTAGGGGCGGGTCATACTAATACGCCCCTTCTAATCTCCTAATAAGATCAGAAGGCGATCATTACCGCAGGAAGCGAAAGCATTCACAAGGGACACAAGACACAGAGATACCGGTGTGTGTGTCCCTGAGAAGGGCCCTGCCGGCAGCCTCTGCCTTTCTCCCCAAATTCACATCCTTTACCTGGAATGCCTGAGGGCAGAGACAGAGCTGCTGTCTGTTTCAGAGAATGTCCAGGGAGGGCTGCCAAAGCTTCTCTAATTTGTTGTTCCAAAACTAGCTCAGGAGCATGATATGATAATGAATTTTTAGCTAGTTACCCCTGAGACAGACACAGAGTTTAATCTTATCAAGTGCGGGGAATGGAGCTGCCAAATGCTGTGTTATCCCCCACACAGCAGAAAGTGGCTGAAGGAAAAGCCCAGGAGATGCCCACTCATCCCGGCCCAGACTCAGCCCTTAGGACTGTGTAAGCCGTCACATGGTACAGTGATAATTCCCAGGCCTCTGAGGGAGTGTGATGCTGACATGACCAAGAAAACCCCAAATTAAAAGAGAATAAAAGGTCAGCTCCACACCTGGATATCAGCTTTGTGTGATTCGTGTGACCCTGAGCAGAGAACCCCATCATGTCCACCTGGACTTCTGTCCGGACTATAGAACTGTGAGCTCATAAATGCCTGTGTTGTAAGCCTCTACATCTGTGGGTTTATTTCTTACTTTTTAGGCAATAAAAGTAAACTAACCCATAAGAGTTATTTGATAACTTGACAAACTGCGGAAGCACTGAACGTTATCTGATCTCTCTCTGATACATTCTCTGATGCAGAATAATCAACTCTGTCCTCCGTTCGTTCTCTTCCCTCTCTTCTCTACATGCAATAACATGTCTGTGGCCCGTGTATAAATCCATTATCAAAACGGTCTACCGAAGGTTAGCAACAAGCACACCCGAAATCCAGACCTTGCTTTATATTACCAAGACCATTCTCCATTAAAAGAATCCAGGGCTCCGGAGAAATGACTGATTTGCAGTAGGAGAAAGGAAGAAGTGCTCAAAAGGAAAAAAAAATTGTTGGGAGTGTGTCAAAGGAACAAATGGGAAGAGTTCAATGCTGGACAAACGTGAATAATATAATCAATAGAACAGTAGGACGGCGCAAGGTATAAATTAAATATTGAGGACTCCTACTGACATAAGTGCTTCAATCAATCCATCAATCAATAGAAGAGAAGAAACAGGTTTCCCATACAGAAACATTCCAAATAATCTATGTAGCTCCTCTGCTCTCGAGGAGGTGAGTCACAGCCTCTCACTCCTTCACCGTGGGCTGATCTACATCGCAGACGTGGAGACAGCCCGGAATGATGAATTCTTGTTCAACCTCACGTGGTAAGAGCCTTCCGTGTTCTCACATGACTCCCGTTGCTTTGTGATGTCAAAATCGAATTCTGGACATAAGTTTCTCTGCAATCGTAACAGCATCGCTAGTACATATCATAAATGCAATGCTTCACAGAGGAGAAAGATTTTCCCTGGGAGCTTATGTGGTACAAAATCCCACTGTTGCTGTTTCACAGTTCAGGAAAGCAAGGTTCATTCTGCTCAAGGGACTTGTCGCAGGGAACTCATTTATTAGGGAGCTGTTCTGTGGCTTTCCCGTGGAGGCCTCACCTGCCTTCCTCCTTTCTCTTCCACGTTGATTAGGGTGTAGAGACTGATGTGGAGACGGTTGATGTCAAAACACACAAAGGTATGAAAAGGTTTACTATTTGAAAAATGAGACTTTCTGGGAAGAGCAGGACTTTTCTGGGTGTTAGGGGAGGCAGTGGCATGAGTGTAGCAGAACAGGGTGGGGTTGGAGGGAGGCTTTGCTTCTTACTGCTGATAGCAGGTGGATCGGGTGAGAGTCTTGTGCACAGCCCACAGCTTGCTGATGCAGAATATTTAATTCAGTTCTCGGAGACTCCAGGAACACAAGCAGGTTTTTACCCCACAGTAGCGGCCAGGCACAAACCCTGCGTAGGCAACACCTGAGACTTTGAATACTACTCACAGTACCACTGTCCTTGGTGGGCTTCATTGTCTTCAGGCATGTTGGAGATAATCAACAGGCCTACAAGTGTGTTATGGGACCATGGTGAGAATTAAAAGAAGGAACATAAGAGAAGGTGCTTCACTTCCAGTCTGCTATGTAGTAAATGCACAAACAAGGTTAACTGTTTGTTACTAGCTCAAAAGCAACTATCTACCTTACCGATCACAGGTCTCTGCAACCAGCTTAGGGCAAAGGAGCAACTCACGTGCTTTTTCAGTGGGAAAAGTATTCTGAGGTGGGGTCATTTCTACCTCTTAGTGGCTACAGAATGTGCATGAGCCATGGGCTAAGCATTAATTACTGAACATCTGTGTGTGTGCACACCTGCACACAGACACTGCTCAAGGTGCTGCAACACAGTGTGGAGCGAGGTAGGCAAGGTGCATGCCTTGTGCTGCATACACCAGAGAGGGATGGGTCAGTGGTGCCCACATTCACCGAAAAACAAGCAGGGTGATGCCTGTGGGGATTAGAATTAAAATGTTGTCCAGGCAGGCTGACAGAATTGAGGTTGATTAGGAAGAGTGTCATGGGGTAGTCCAGGAAAGTTTTACCAAGGACATAACCATTAGATCATGTGACATCATTTAGCACTTCCTCCATGCCACTAATCTGTATGCTCATATCACAACCTTTCTTCCTAAGTGACATAGCACAGGCACAGAGAGGGGGACTTGCTTTCCCAAAGTCACACAGCTAGTGAGTGGTAGAGGCCTTTTGGCCCTTGTGGTTTTGGGGGGCTATGGGGACTTTTGAAATGTTTCAATATATTTAGGAGTGCAAGTACAGTTCTGTTACATGGATGTTACAGTGGTGAGATCCGAGCTTTTTGCATAATCATCACCCAAAGAGTGTGCACTATACCCAATAATAGTATTATTCTACCTTGCTGTATTAGTTTTCTATTGCTGTTGTAACAAATTATCAGAGTTGGTGGCTTAAAATGACATACATTTATTATACTTTTAAAGGTCAGAGTCTGAAAATGGGTCCCATGGGCTAAAATCAAGATATCAACAGGCTTGTACTCCTTTGGGGAGATCTACTCCTTGCTTTCTCTCCCAGACTCTAGAGCCACCTGCAGTCTTCTCCTCACGGGCATTCCTGATACCCCACTCTCAGCGGTGACCTTCCCCTCTTCTCTGACATTTCTCCAAAGATCCCTGGTTCATTCTATTAGAAAACGGCATTGCAGACGAAGATCTGGGGGCAAGGTGTGCACATTTTCTATTAGCATGTCGTTTATAGGTTCTCTTGGCTGACAGGAGCAGGGAGATACGGGAGCATGCCACGGGAGCAGGGAGATACGGGAGCATGCCACGGGAGCAGGGAGATACGGGAGCATGCCACGGGAGCAGG